>NW_024081500.1:726808-814280 GCF_003009895.1 Hyaena hyaena | reverse complement strand
GCCCCCCTTCCCCAAACTCACAGGAGACATTGAGCCAGATGGTTCTTTCCAGGGTGGCCTGAGCTCCTGGCAGTTTCACCTGACAGGTGAGGTTGGTGCCATGGTCCTGCGGCCTCTGGGTGAAGCCCAGCACCGACGAGTGCAGGGTGTTGGGGTCCAGCGAGTCCAGAGCAGCCCCCGCCCAGGAGAATGTGAGAGGCCTTCCCCCTTCGCAGGACCCCGGCAGGCTGCAGGTCAGCTGTGCGGGCCTGCCAGACTCCAGGGGCTCCGGGACGTGGATGTCTGGTTCCTGTGTCAGATCTGAGGAGGAAGAGAGGGAGGTGCCTGGGCCCCAGGGGGTGATGACCCTCAGTGCGACCCTGAGAGGCACAGGACCATGGGGCCCAAGCTGACCCTGGGCCTGTATCTTTTTCAACAGTCCCAGCCCCAAGACCTGGAGCAGGGAATGTTCTAGAGTCCTGGCCTGCTCTAAGAGGGGGTGTCCACCCCCAGAGCCCTCTCCCGGGACCCCTGCCATACCTGTCACCTTCACAGTCAGCGGCATATCTCTGTAAGTGTATTTCACGTCCTCTCCTCTCTCCACTCGGAAGTAGTAGACTCCCTCGTCGCTCCTCCGGGCCTCTCTGATTCTCAGGGAGCAGTCGCCTGTCCTGGGGTCCCCTGTGAGCTGGAATCGGCCCTTGGTGTCTGTCTTCACTGGTCTCCCTGGGTTGTTTGTAGCCGCTGGATGACTGTTGCTTGAGGTGTCCCAACCCCGGAACCAGTATACTTAGAGCATCTTCCTGGAAGACCCAGTTCTCCAGGGGTAGGAGAAGGAGCAGCTCACGTGGACACACAGACCCTCCTGCACCGTCACGGGTTCCTGCACTCGCAGCTGGATCCCTGGATCCTCCTGTGGGGACCCTGAGGATCATGGAGGCTCAGCCGGGGCTCAAGCCCCCTCCCCCCTGAGCCCAGCCGTCCTGCCTCGGCCCACTCACCCCCCCACAGCAGGAGCAGCAGCAGCAGAGGCACCATGTCCGCAGGGACCAGGGCAGGAGCCCGGATCCAGGTCCGTCTGTCAGGGAGGGAAATGTGCTAATGTGGGGGAGGCCACGGGAGCCCCAACAGGAAGCCGTGTGTGACAGAGCTGTGGTCACCTCGGAAGGGGAACTTGGGCGGCACAGGCCCTGGCGGGGGAGGGGCGCTGAGGTGGGGCTGAGAAACTATCTTGTCTCATCTCTGCCTGTGACACAGCCCGTGAAAGTAAAGAGGGCCCTGGAGGCCGGGGTGCTCGTCCAAGTGAGTCTGACAGTGATCCCCTTGCAAATGACATTGAAGTCCAGAGTGAGGTGAGCACAGGGCGAGAGCAGCTGGAAAGGAGAGACAGGGAGCATGTGGGCAGCTCAGCCCCTTCCCCTCCAGCCCCTTCTCTTCCCAGTTCCCCGTGAGCCTGAGCAACCACGCTGGGCTGATTCCGGGCGTTCGTGCAGGCCCCGTGGGGTTGAGGCCCTCATCATGCCCTCCAGCCCCTACACCAGACCTGGGGCCCTCTGAGCCCCAGCTGCGGGGCTCCACAGCAACCTCCAGCCGATCCGCACAGCCACTGCTCACATAAAGAATTCGCTGAGCCTACCAGGAAGTCAGCAGGACTCAAGCATCCAGAGGAAAATCTGCAACAGGTGCAATATTCCCCGAATCACCTTGCCCAGGAAAGAAATGAATTACAGAACTGGAGCTTCTGGAAAGAACAAACAACGCCTCCTGAATGACTTCTCTGGGGCCTTGAAGGATTTCCAGGCTGGGCGGGTGAGTATCTGCTAACGAAAAGGAGAGGGTTGCCAGAGAGAGAGCTGCATCCTCCTCTCTGCGGAGGGGAGGCCAAGAGAGAGCAGCTCCTGTCCTATGCTGGCCATGACCAGTGGGACTGGATATAGAACCAGGGGCATGACGCGGCCACCCCGGAGCAGGATCTGGAACTTACTCAAGAGAGCGAAAGGGCAATTCGGCAGCTGCAGGCTGACATTTTGGATGTCCCTCAGATGTCTCAAGACTTGGCCTTGATGATCCATGAAGGAGACCCAAGTGACAGCTCGGAAGCCAACGTAGAAAGCTCAGAGCAGAGGTACATGCAGAGAGAGCTACACTGGTCAGAATCCGCACCCAAGCTGCTTAGGATCAGAAAAGAAAATCTCGCAAGAACGTCTGTATGCTGATGCTTGTTCTGTTCCTTATACTTACCCTTGGTACTTAGTATCTGGCAGATCTTTACATGAAGCAAATGTCTCAGATCTACCCTCTGCTGAGCTGTAGGGGTCCTTTTGGAACAGACAGAGCCTCAGGAAGAGAGCATAAACTGGAATGTCTTGTCCTAATTGAGTTAGAAACAAACTACCAACTAGACAGTGTGTATCAATTTACACACACATTCTCTTGATTTCTCAAATTGGGAGTTAAGGTACGTGTATTTTGCTTGCTCTTGTATTCTGATTGCCCTTCATCCTAAGTGCTTACTGGAACTTCTGTTGTAGACATTCCTGTCTTGACAGGTGACACTAGAATCTTGAAATACCATCTTTTGAGCGTAAATGAGGTTCATCTTTTTACTAACAACTGAGTTAGAATTCCTCTTTGGCACCTAGGATATTGGAGTCTGTCAGAAACTATGTAATAAGACAGCACTCTTTATTATGGAATCTTCTCATTTGAATTTCTTTAAAAAATGTTTTTTATCTTTGCTTATTCTTGAGAAAGAGGCGGTGCGAGCAGGGGAGGAGCACAGAGAGAGAGGGGAACAGAATCTGAGGTAGGTTCCAGGCTCCAAGTTGTCAACACAGAGCCCGACGCGGGGCTCGAACCCACGGACCGCGAGATCATGACTTGAGCTAAGTCACATGCTCAACAGACCTAGCCCTCCAGGTGCCCCCTCATTTGAATTCCTAAGAAGTATCTTTTTCTGCTTCGAGAGATTTCTAGCAATGTGCTTAACTGGAAAGCAATACAATTGCACCGTGATCCAGATTCAGATTTTCCACTGGAGCTGTCCAGTTGTCAGGGGTACGTGTTATTCTGGGTTTTAAGTCTTCTTTTTTAAAAAAAAAAAAAAGTTTATTTCTTTTTTTGAGAGAATGCGAGTGGGCACACAGGCAGGGGAGGGGCAGAGAGAGAGACTCCCAAGCAGGCTTCCCTGTCAGCTCAGAGTGGAAGCTGGGCTCCATCTCACAAACCTTGGGATCATGAGCTGAGCTGAGATCAATAGTCGGTCGCTTCACCAACTGAGCCACCCAGGCGCCCCTGAAGTTTTCTTTCTTATGTGCTGGTGTCCACAGCAGCTCATCCTTGCGCACACTACACTGTCTCCTTCACTTTTTGAAGTGGTGCATTTGATTAGCACTAAATTTCCCTTGAGGCACCACACTGTGGTCCGTCTGAAGGTCGGGCACCAGCATTAGAACAAAGCCCTCCAGGTATGTTTGACAAACGTAGACTAGAAGATCATCCCCGTTTTCTAGAATCGGAGGAAATTGCCAGCACTCACTGCCAGGATCCTCTTTTCCCTAGAAACCCCTATCCCATCACCGCTTAGCCTTCTCCATTCTTACCTCCATCTTCTTGTGGCGATCGGTTTCTTCTTCCAAAGCACATCTAGGGAGTGTGTGTGCTAAGTATTCTGATGCACCTTGGGCTTCCAGAATGGAGGAAACCCTCCTCTGCTATAAAGCAGGGCAGAGTCTGGTTAATGTAAAATCCAGGGAGCCAGACTGAGGGGGCAGATGGATCCGAAGGAGCACGTCCGCCACTGGAGGCAGGAAATAGGTGCTGGAGGACTAGGGGGTATTTTGTGGGAGGGTTTCTGTTTTCCAGTGAACACTGGAGTCGATGCCAGTCTCCCTTGGCACTGGAGATCCAGTGAACAAACGCATGTGGCTTCTCTCACGCAGCCTGCAATTCAGTAACGCGAGATGAAAGAACCCGAGATGATCTCGCGTAGACTTCGTCTGGAACAGGGCTCTGGAATGAGGGCATATTGGCCAAATCCGGCAGCCACCGTATGCGAAGGCTTACTTACCCGTCTGGTTGTGATGTATGGCTGCTTCTGTGTTACAGTAAGAGTTGAAAACCCGTATGCAGAGTCGCTGTGGCTGAAAACACTTGCCCTGGCCCTTTAAGGAAAAGTTCGCTAAACTCTGAGAGAAAGTCAGATGAGGAAGTGGTGAGCCATGAGGGAGAGGGGAGGGCATCTTCTGAGAGAGGTCCGTCAAGGAACCCATGGTGTGAAGGTGACATTTGAGCACAGACCTAAAAAAAAAACCAACCACCCTCTGGGGTTCACTTGCCTCGGTCTAGATAGAAAAGGGGGATTTAGACAAAACATGCTTTACAAAGACAAATAGCAATGGAGTGCAGTGATTTCACCTTATTGTTGTTCGCCTGTGGTTGTGTGGTCGTGGGGAACAGTGAGTACTGCCTTCGCCATGAAAAGGCCGCCCCTTTCCCCTGTAAGGGTTGTTGGGCCTTCTATGGCATCAAGATTGTAAAAGCTATGTGGAGGCGGCTTAGAAGTTAGTCCTTGTGGGGCGCCTGGGTGGCTCTTTCCGTTAAGCATCTGACTCCTGATTTGGGCTCCGGGCATGATCCCAGGGTGGTGGGATGGAGCCCCACTTCACGTTGAGCATGGAGTCTGCTTGAGATTTTCTGTCTCCCTCTCTCTCTCTCCCTCGGCCACTCCCCCCTGATCGTGTTCTCTCTGTAAAAATTAAGTGCTCTCTCATAGTAAGAAATATGTTTTAAAAGGGGAAAGTCCTGGAGGTTCAGTGTGACTCACCCTCTAGCTGAAAACCACTGAACATTCTGGAATTGGATCACTTACCATTTCCTTAAATCCATTCAAGTGCAGGCGCGCATGTGGGGCTCTGTCGGTTAAGTGTCCACCTGCGGCTCAGGTCACGATCTCGTGGTTTGTGGGTTTGAGCCCCGCGTCAGGCTCTGTGCTGACAGCTCAGAGCCTGGAGCCTGCTTCAGAGTCTGTGTCTCCCTCTCTCTCTCTCTCTCTCTCTCTCTGCTCTTGCCCTGCCCACACTCTGTCTCTCTCTCAAAAATAAATAAACATTAAAAAAATTAAAACAAAAACACAAACCATTCAAGTGGATGTGGAAAAGAGAGAACTGTCGTGCCCTGCTGGTGGGAATGTAAGTTGGTGCAGCCACTCTGAGAAACAGTTCTGAGGTTCCTCAAGAAATTAAAACCGGAACTACCATATGATCCAGCAATAGGCTTCTGGTATATATGTGAAGGAAATGAAAGCACTCTCTCAAAAGATATATGCACCTGTGTGTTCCTTGCAGCAGTATTTACAATAGGCAAGATATGGGTCCCCTGGGTGACTCAGTAGGCTAAGCGTCTGACTTTGGCTCACGTCATGATCTCAAAGTTTGAGAGTTCAAACGCCTTCATTGGGCTCTGTGCTCACAGAGCTGGGAGCCTGCTTCGCATTCTGTGTCTCCCTCTCTCTCTCTGCTCCTCCCCTGCTCATGCACTGTCTCTCTGTCTCTCAGAAATAAATAAATGGTAAAAAACACTTTGTAAGGATCCTCGGTGGCTTCGTCATTAAGCTTCTGACTTCAGCTCAGTTCATGATCTCAGGGTTTGCGAGTTCAAGTCCCACATCAGGTGAGTGTGGGCCCCATTTCTCTTTCTCTCTCTCTCTGCCCACTCTCTGCCCTTGGTGGCATTCTCTGTCTCACCCTCCTCTCTCTGTCTTCCCCTTGCTCTCTTGCACCTTCTCTCTCTCAGAAAAAGAAATGAAAACATTGCACTTCAAAATATTTTAAAAATATGTAAGTAAATTGAAAAAGATGTTGTGTCAATGGGTTTAAAACAATATTGTATAAAAGTCACCTCTACCTAAGTTAATATGCAGCATCAGAGCAATATATCAACCAATCCCCGGGTGATTTTTGTGGAACTTGACAACTTGTTATCAAATTTGTATGGAAGTAGGGAACCTTAGCTGACTGAGTCAGTAGAGCATGCCACTCTTCATCTCGGGATATGAGTCTGAGCCACACAAGGAATGTAGAAAATACTGAAAAATAAAATATCTTTAGAGGCACCTGGGTGGCTCAGTAACTGAAGTGTTGACTCTTGATTTGGCTCCAGTCATGATCTCGCAGTTCGTAGGTTCGAGCCCCACATCGGGCTCTGGGTTCAAAGTGTGAAGACTGCCTGGGATTCTCTCTCTCCTCCACCTCTGGGTGCACACGCTCTCTCTCTCCAAATAAATAAACGTTTAAAAAAAATAAAATGCTGAGACCTAAGTCAGACTTCTGACTAAGAGTCATTAAAAAACAAAGCATCTGCACACACCGGGGTGGGGGCTAACGTGGAAAAGCCTGATTTTCTCTAGTGTTGGAGGGAGTGCAGAGGAGTCAGACATCTTCAGACCCTGCTGGTGACAATGTCAAGGAGCTCAGTCACTTTGCAAAACTGCCTGACAGGCTGGTGGGTCCCCTTTATCCACAGTTTCTTTATTTGTTTTTCTTTTTGTTTGTTTTTGTTTCTCAATGTTTTATTTATTTCTGAGAGAGAGAGAGAGAGAGAGACAGCATTCACAGGGGAGGGACAGAGAGAAGAGAGGGAGACACAGAACCTGAAACAGGCTTCAGGTCTGAGCAGGCAGTCAGCAGAGAGCCTGATGCGGGACTGGAACCCATGAACCGTGAGATCATGACCTGAGCCAAAGTCGGACACTTAACTCACTGAGCCACCCAGGCGCCCTATGCACAGTTTCACTCTGTGTGGTTTCAGTTCCCCAGAGGTCAGCTGCGGTCTGGTTGCCTTTCCTCAGGACACCCAGTAGGTCAATAGCAGCCTAGCGCTACATCACAAGGCTACCTCGTTCTATTCACTTCACCTCAGAAAGTAGCCTTCTGATCATCCGCATCATCACGTTCAGAAGAAGGGTGAGGACAGCACAAGAGGAAATTTGGGGAGAGACACAGAGATCCCATTCACGTACCTGTAGGGCAGTAAATTGTTGCAGTGGTCATGCTTTCTTATTACTTCCCGTGGTTAATATCTTACTGTGCTTCGTATGTATCTTTACCTTTATTATCGGTTCCTAGAGAGAGAAGAAACATAATACATATAGGATTGCTGGTTTGGGGCATCGCCTGGGGGGTCTTGGAACTTCCCCCTGCCACCAAATACACTTGGATTTAGAGCTGGGAATGCAGGCCAGAAGCTTTTGTTCTCCTGCTGGGGGAAAGGACATCAGCTTGCCTGTGACAATCACGCGTCACCCTCGGGAACTCTCTCCTGTATTACGCTGGGTTGGCAGCTTTGGCTTCCCTGCAGTGAGTACGTGTGGGAGATCCCGTCACCCTCTGTGGCTGTTAAATCTGATTAGGATGAGGGGCGCCTGCGTGGCTCAGTCAGTTGAGCGTCCAACTCCTGATTTCAGCTCAGGACATGATGCCAGTGTCTTGGATTGAGGCCCCAGTTGGGTGCTTAATATTCTCTCCCTCTGGGACGCCTTGGTGGCTCGGTCCGTTAAGCGTCTGACTTTGGCTCAGGTCATGATCTCACGGTTTGTGAGGTTGAGCCCCACGTCTGGCACTGTGTTCTCAGCGTAGAGCCTCCTTTGAGTCCTCTTTCTCCGTCTCTCTGCCCCTCCCATGTGCTCACTCTCTCTCAAAAATAAACATTAAAGAAGAAAAAGATGCTCTCTCTCTCCTCCTGCTCTCTCCTGCTCTCTGTCTCTCAAATAACTTTTATAAATTTAATTAAAAAGTCCTGAGCAGGGTGCAGGCTTTGCTGTACTGGTTTGTGCCATAAAACTGAATTCTGCAGCTGTGATCTTAGATGACAGTCAGGTGCAGCAGCACAATGTGGCCAACATTTCAATGAGACAGAGACTGGGAATGGACTCCTAACGCCTGTCGCTGAGTGTACCATACCGTGTGGCGAGGCCCGGGGTAGTTGGCAGCCATGATCAAGGGCTCCAAGCAGGACAGCTGTGCGCCCTGGGCCAGAGGAGGGGCTCCGGAGCAGAGAGAAGAGTCAGGGTGGCTGTGACTTCTTCTTTCTGATCTGGCTTCTGAACCTCGGGCAGCTTCAGTCCATCACCTGTTTCCAATTGGTCTGACTTGAGTATGTATAGTAAGGTTTTGTTTTGGTACAGTAAACATAACACAAAAATGACCATGTTATTTTATTATTTCAAAAGATTCTTTATTTTTGAGATGGGGGAGGGGGGGAGTGAGAGAGAATCCCAAGCAGGGTCTACAATCAGCACAGAGCCAAGACGGGGCTCAATCCCACGACCTTCAGATCATGATATGAAGCAAAATCAAGAGTCAGACGCTTAATGGACTGAACCACCCAGGCGCCCCTTGACCATTATTTTTTTTTAAATAGTTTATTGTCAAGTTGGTTTACATTTACTACTCAGTGGTCATCCCAATAAGTGCCCTTCCCCATGCCCATCATCTCCCTTCCCCTTTCCCCAGCCCCATCTGCACTCAGTTTGTTCTCAGCCTTCAAGAGTGTCTCATGGTTTGCTTCCCTCCCTCTCCCCAACTATTTTTCCCCTTCTTGTCCCCCATGGTTCTCCGTTAGCTTCCTCCTAATCCACCTATATGTGCAAATATATGGGAGCTATCCTCCTCTACCTGATTTATTTGCTAACCCTAACATCCTCAAGTTCCACCCATGTTGCTACGCATGGCCAGTTTTCATTCTTTCTCATTGCCATGGAGTATTCCATCATATAGATAAACCACATCTTCTATTTTTAATATTTTTATTTATTTCTAGGAGAGAAAGAGAGAGACAGCGTGAGCAGGGGAGGTCAGAGAGAGAGGGAGATACAGACTCTGAAATAGGCTCCAGGCTCTGAGCTGGCAGTCAGCACTGAGCCCGACGCGGGGCTCGAACCCACGAACCGCGAGATCATGACCTAAGCAAAAGTCGGACGCTTAACCGACTAAGCCACCCAGGTGCCCAAACCACATCTTCTTGATCCATTCGTCCGTTGATGGACACTTAGGCTCTTTCCATGTTTTGGTATTGTTGAGAGTACTGCTACGAACATTGGGGTACATGTGCCCGTATGCATCAGTACTTCTGGATCCCTCTGGTAAATTCCTAGCTGTGCTATTTCTGGGTCACAGGGGAGTTCTATTGTTAATTTTTTGAGGACCCTCCACACTGTTCTCCAGAGGAGTTGCACCAGCTTACATTCCCACCAGCAGTGTCGGAGGGTGCCCGTTTCTCCACATCCCCACCAGCATCTAGAGCCTCCTGATTTGTTCATTTTAGCCACTCTGACTGGCGTGAGGTGGTGTCTCAGTGTGGTTTTGATTTGTATTTCCCTGATGAGGAGGGACGCTGAGCATCATTCATGTCTCTGTTGACCATCTGGATGTCCTCTTTGGAGAAGTGTCCGTTCATGTCTTCTGCCCATTTCTTGACTGGATTATTTGTTTCTCGGGTGTGGAGTTTGGTGAGTTCCTTATAGATTTTGGATTCTAGCCGTTTATCTGATATGTCATTTGCAACTATCTTTTCCCATTCCATCAGTTGCCTATTAGTTTCATTAATGGTTTCCTTTGCCGTGCAGAAGTTTTTATCTTGATGAGGTCCCAGTAGTTCATTTTTGCTCTTGATTCCCTTGCCTTTGGGGATGTGTCAAGTAAGAAATTGTTGCGGTTGAGCTCAAGGAGGTTTTGTCCTGCCTTCTCTTCTAGGGTTTTGATGGTTTCTTGTCTCACATTCAGGTCCTTTATCCATTTTGAGTTTATTTTTGTGTATGGTGTGAGAAAATGATCTAGTTTCATTCTTCTGCGTGTTGCTGTCCAGTTCATCTGTAAAGAGGCTGTCTTTTATCCATTGGATATTCTTTCCTGCTTTGTCAGAGATTAGTTGGCCATACATTCGTGGGGCCCCTTGACCATTTTTAAGTATACACTTTACGGGGCACCTGGGTAATTTGGTGGGTTAAGCGTCTGACTTTGGCTCAGGTCATGATCTCATGGCCCTTGAGTTCGAGTCCTCCTCAGGCTCTGTGCTGACAGCTCAGTGCCTAGAACCTGCTTCAGATTTGTATCTCACCCTCTCTCTGCCCCTCCCCTGCACCTACACTGTCTCTCAAAACTAAATGTTTAAAAACATTATAATATGAAAAGTATACCCTTCAACACTATTACGTACATTCAACCTGTTGCGCAGCCATCACCATTGTCTATTTCGAGCACTTTCTCATCTTCCCAAAATGACTCTCCATTTCCCCTCTCCCATCCCCTGACAGCCACCACTCTGCTTTCTGTTTCCATGACTCTGACCAGGCTCCATGTACCTCCCATTTTCTGTCTGGCTTCTCTCCCTTACATCACGTCCTCAACGTTCACCCATGTGTAGCATGTGTTGGGAGTTCCTTCCTTCTCTCGGCTGAATATATTCCAATGTGTGTGTGTACCATGGGGTTTCTCCACTTCCCCACTGACAGGAACTGGCTGCTGCCAGCTTGTGGGGAGGAAGCTCCAAGAAGACGGGGTACAACATCCATGAAAGTCCCTGCTCTCTGTGCTTTGTGCATCTGTCTGCCTAGAAGGGAAATTGCTGATGGAGCGAGATTAGAACTTTCAACCATGAACATGGGGGGCGCCTGGGTGGCTCAGTCGGTGAAGTGTCTGACTTTGGCTCAGGTCACGATGTCACAGTTTGTGAGTTCGAGCCCCACATCGGGCTCTGTGCTGACAGCAAGAGACCACCTTGGATCCTCTTCCCCTTCTCCTCTGCCCACCCCCCACATTCTCTCTCTCTCTGAAAATAAATAAATAAAACTTAAAAAGTTTAACAAAGTAAAATATTAAAAGAAACCATCAACGTGGTGGAGGGGGTGTGTATTCATCTGACTATTCGGGAGAACTCTTTAATGCCATCCTCTGTAGCTGGTGACATGCCTACCTCATGATGGGTCAGAGTCCTTCCTTCTGTTTTATTGAAACTTTCCTATTGCGGGTGCCTGGCTGGCTCAGTCAGTGGAGCCTAGCACTCTTAATCTTTGGGTCATGAGTTCAAGACCCAAGGTGGGCATGGAGCCTACTTAAACAAATGAAAAAAAAATCATATAAATTAATAATCATAAATAATATCCAAACCCCGGGAACAAATGTAGTCACTGTATTTAAGAATAAACCGCTGGCAGATATGCATAGATTACTCATTAAAGAGTAGAATAGTAGACTCCTAATTAAATAGAATCGAATACTAATTAAAAGCAAAAATAGGGAGGACTGTGTCACACAGTGGTTAAACACCTGACTCTTCTTTTCAGCTCAGGTCATGATCTCATGCTTGTGGGTTTGAGCCCTATGTTGGGCTCTGGGCTGACAGTGTGGAGTATTCTTGGGATCCTGTCTCTCCGTCTCTCTCTGCCCCTTTGCCCCCTCAAAATAAATAAATAAACTAAAAAACAAGCAAAAACAATACCAAAACCAAATGAATTATTGATTCGTCTTACAACATGGATGGATAACCTGAAAAACATAACGCCGAGAGAAGGAAGTCAGACCCTAAAGCATAAGTAATATCTGAGCCCCCATTTGCGGCACACAAAGCCCACGAGAAGGCATCTGCAGGGACACAAGAGAGGAGGTGGTACACTTGTAAGGATTTTACTTGAAGGGCCTAAGACAAAGCCCAATGCCTTCAGCTCGGCACTCAGGCCCCAAAGTTTCTAAGCTGCCTTCTCTCCCACCGTGATCTTGTACATGGGGCTTCCAGAACTCCTGCCCAGCTGCAGGCACAGGGGCGCCTCCCCTCATCTGCAGGGCCCTCAGGTCTCCCCACATCTCCCCCTGGGCTGCCCGCCCACCGCTCCCCCTCCCCACTGCAATGGTGGCACGTGACCTCCAGGAGTAAGTGGAAGGAATCTGTAGGCTGAACTTGGTGGTGGAAGCAAGGGTGTTCACATAGGGAGGCACTCATCCACCTCCACTCTTCAGATTTGCATACTTTACTCTAGTTAAGTTAGGCTCAAAACACAATGAACACACGAAAAATCTTGGTTGAAAGCTGTTTAGCAAAAGGAAGAGAAGATTAAGACACAATTTTGCTCTAGGAACTTCCACAGAGACATTAAATGGGAAAATCAATGTGTTGCACTTTACTCAAACTTGTATTTGTAATTTTTTATAAGTTATAGATAAAAATATATACATATATATATAGAGAGAGAGAAAAGAGTGTGCATGGGGGAGGGGCAGAGAGAGGGAGACACGGAATCCGAAGCAGGCTCCGGGCTCTGAGCTGTCAGCACAGAGCCTAAAGTGGGGCTCAAACCCATGAACTGTGAGATCATGACCTGAGCCAAGTTGGACGCTCAAAGGACTGGCCACCAGGGTGCCCTTGACTTGTATTCATGATTACATGTCCTATTCTGGGGGTGCCTATGGGGGTCAGTCGGTTAAACGTTCAACTCTTGATTTTAGGCTCAGGACATGATCTCACGGTTCCGGAGTTCAAGGCTTATATTGGGCTGGGTCATGGGAAGTAACCGTGAATGCAGTTCAATCCCTTCCCAGGGGCAGGGCTGGGGAGGGAGAGGAGGAAGGAGGGAGGGCTGACACCAGCAAGGAGGAGGAGGCTGAGCAGAGAGACCCACGCACAGGCACAAACACGGGGGACCCGTGGGGTTGGATTAGTCAGGTTGTTTATTTCCTGTATCTTGTGATGACTGACATCTTGGAAAGCTTGCCATCCGGGGGGAGCTCGCCCCTCCCAGGCCAGGCTAGGGCTTCCGGATGGCAGAGGGCTCTGCCAGGAGCTCTCCCTTCAGAGCAAAGCAACCAGTCCCCAGCCCTTGTCCCCCAAACACCCCTTTTCCCTCACCCCCATGCCAGGCCACCGTTTGCCCCACCCAGGACAGCTCCCAGACACCTGGAGCTACCCCTCCAGGCCAAGGCCCCCCGGATGACTCCCACTAGCTGATCCTGCCAGGCTCTCTCGGCCAGGCCTTTCCCACAGGTCTCTGCGGGACCTGGCGAGGCCTATCCGCACCCCGTGGCCCGGAATGGCATGGTGCGCCACACCCCCTCCACAAATGTAAGTAGTCCCTGCTTCGGATGGTGAGGCCTCCTCATGCTGCCACTCCGTCACATCCCCAGATCACACTCCCCGGGGCACACCGGAGCCGGTTCGAGTTCAGAGCTCCCAGAAAGAGGCTGAGCATGACGGCCCCACCTCTGTCCCCCTGGGCCCCAGGGCCACACCTCAGTCCTGTGTCATGAAGGAGGGAGGCTCAGTGTGGACTCTCAGGTTTGCTCCCTGGCGGCCTCCACACCTGCAGAGCCAACATGGGTCTCAGATCAGAGAGTTGCCCCTTTCATTGTAACTCCAGGCGGGTGGGACAGCTCAGCGCCACCTGGAACTCAGGGACCTCCTGGAGACTTCCCTGGGCAGGGACAGCCTGCTCACCTGCTGTAGTAGATCCAGGTGAGGCCATAGGTGAGGAGGAAACCAGCCCCCATGAGGGCCCCTCTGAGCAGGGTGAGGACCAGGGGCCAGGAGCCCTCCTGCTCCCCGGTCACACAGTTGCAGGAAAAGAGGCTTCCTGGGGAAGGAGGGACAGAGGATGAGTTCTGTCCCCAGGCTCCAGGCCCTTCCACATCCCAAACACCTGGCCAGGCTGTCCACCCCCAGAATCTGTGTTGCAACTCACTTTGCACAGAGAGGCTGAAGGAAATGTGCTGGGAGCCCAGTGGGTGCCGAGCCTGGCAGGTGAATTCCCCTTCATCTCCAGGCCCTACGTGGGGCAGCTCCAGGACCCCGGGTGCTGAGGGCTGGGAGGGGCGCAGGGCTGTCCCCTCCCGGGACCAGCTCAGCACTGCAGGGGGGTTGCTGTCAGCCATGCAGACCAGTCGCAGGAACTGCCCCCCCAGGACCGGCAGCGACGTCCCATTGTACAGCGTCTTCAGGACTGGGGAAGACATTCACCACGAGGTGGGTGGAGCTGCCACAGGAGTCTCCTCCTGGGTGTTCCCGCAGAGCCACAGGTGGAGAGACAGGGCCACGAGACAGGGGCCGATGGAGGGGCTACTCATGGCCGATTAAGGACCCTGGTGGGCAAGTGAGGCCACCAGAAAGACGGGAGTTGTGCTGAGGTGGGGAGGCTGAGTGGTGGGTGGGCGGCTCCCAGTGGTGATGTGCCAAGACTTGGTGGCCCAGCAGGTGAGGGAGGCCCATGTGCACCCGAAACTGGTGAGGGAGAACCAGGAGAGACAGGATCGTGGAGGGAAAGAAGGCAGGGTCAGAAATATTGGAGCCTTGAGTGCCAGGCTGGGCGCATTGAGCTTTGCCCTGAGGTTACTGGGAAGCAGGAGGGGCTTCAGCAGGGGAAATGCAGAAGCAGCTCTGGGGTAGACAGATCCTTCGGGGGCCATGTGGGGACTGCATAGGAGAGACTGACCAGGAGGCAGGGAGGCTGAGGAGGAGACTGAGGAGGAGGCTGAGGCAATGTTTCAGCCTCCAGGATCAGAGTGGAGCTGGGTGTGGGCCAACGCAGGAAGAAGGAAATGATTTGGGAAGTGAGGTTCTGCAGAATCACTGATTCATGGGGAGAGAGGAGCAGGGGTGTCCTAGCATGGGGTCCAGATCCCACCTGGGTTAAGGAGCACATGCAGGGGCCGTGGAGAGGCATCAGCTACCTGTGCAGATCTTGTCCGACTAGAAAGTTGTGCGAGGCATCAGGAGAGGATCTGGGTAGGAATGGGGTCACAGGTGGAGACATAGGACAGAGTGGGCACCCCCAGGAATGTGGAGACAGAGAGAAACAGGTGTCCGGCGGGAGCTGTCGGCAAGGGGGACACGGAAGAATCCTCCACTAATGACCAGATCAGAAATGAAGGAGGGCAGACAGAAACTCCCGCCCAGGGAGCAGAACTTGGAGAGTCAGAAGGTGGAAGGGAGGCTGCCAGGGATTGGGGGATGGGGGAGTCCATGTCTCATGGACACAGAGTTTCGGTGCTGTGAGCTATGGGGAGGTCTTCAGGGCGCTTGCACAGCTCCAGACTGGACCTGACACTGCTGAGCTCTACCCTTAAACGTGGTGACGATAGTCAGTGTTTCCTTGTGTCTGTGTTACTACAGTTGAACATAGACTTTGGGCCCCTGGATGCCTCAGTCCATCTGGCATCTAACTCTGTGGCTCAGAAACTGATCCCCGGGTTATGGGATCCAGCCCCGTGTTAGGCTCTGTGCTGAGCATGGAGCCTGCTTGAGATTCTCTCTTCCTCTGCTCCCCTCTTTAAAATAAAAGTTAAAATAAATTTAAAAAACCATAGACTTTAAAAGTAATGAGCAATGGAGAAGGTCAAAAGGGACCAGCGTCCAGTTATAGAACGAATAAGTCCCATGATGTAAGGTGCAGGCACGGAGACTATAATTCTTGTACCATAGACTTGAAAGTTGCTAAGAGAGTAGGTCTTAGATGTTCCCACCACAAGAAAAAAGAATTGTAACTCTGTGTGATGCCGGATGTTAAACGCACTTGTTGTGATTATTTTGCAATACACACAAACCCCAGATCATTGTGTTGTACGGGTGAAAATGAACACAATGTTATGTGTCAATCAGACCTCTGTCAAAATAAAACATAAATAATACATACAAACCAGAGACAGTAGAGGTAGGATCCATGATGGGAGAAGTCAGTGAGGTTGGGGAGGGGGTGATCCTGACCCCGAGGGCTGAGGCGTGGGGGAGGGTCTCATCCCCAAACCCTGAGCCCTAAGCCTGAGCAGGAGACACCCAGCTCTTATCACAGCCCCAGGAAAGAGAGGATCTTTCCTACCTGTGTTGTGTCACTGCAAAATGTGAGTGGACATCAACTGCAAGGTGTCTGAGAGGGATGGGCTCATGCCCTTTGTTCCAGAAGCCCCAAAGTGACAACCTTGGACGGGACTTTCAGTCCTACCCCCATCTCTACGGGGAAAAGGATCCCAGGATTGGATCCCTCCTTCCCCCATTGGATCCACTGCTTCCTGGGACCCAGCCCTCCCTCTAGCACTCATGGGAGACATTGAGGCAGATGGTCCCTTGCTGGAAGCTGACTGCACAGCCTCCCACCCCAGGCCAGGCCCCAGCCCCCAAGAAGGGGGCTTTCCTACCTGTGACATTGCTGAAGAAGATGCTGATGGTGAGGTTGTGGGGAGCATCTGGGATAGAAAGATATTGTCCTGCTTCAGAGGTGATGATTGGGATAGAAGCTGACCCAGCACCCAGGGAGGGTAGGGGAGCACCGGGAAGGTGTGCATGGCCACCCTTGCCATCTCACCTCACCCCCACCCCCCTACCTACTCAATCCCACTGCCCTGAGGGACCTAGCAGTGCCCTACCCACACCCCCTGCCCAGCACTCACAGGAGACATTGAGCCAGATGGTTCTTTCCAGGGTGGCCTGAGCTCCTGGCAGTTTCACCTGACAGGTGAGGTTGGTGCCATGGTCCTGCGGCCTCTGGGTGAAGCCCAGCACCGACGAGTGCAGGGTGTTGGGGTCCAGCGAGTCCAGAGCAGCCCCCGCCCAGGAGAATGTGAGAGGCCTTCCCCCTTCGCAGGACCCCGGCAGGCTGCAGGTCAGCTGTGCGGGCCTGCCAGACTCCAGGGGCTCCGGGACGTGGATGTCTGGTTCCAGTGTCAGAGCTGAGGACGAGAGAGGGAGGTGCCTGGGCCCCAGGGGGTGATGACCCTCAGTGCGACCCTGAGAGGCACAGGACCATGGGGCCCAAGCTGACCCTGGGCCTGTATCTTTTTCAACAGTCCCAGCCCCAAGACCTGGAGCAGGGAATGTTCTAGAGTCCTGGCCTGCTCTAAGAGGGGGTGTCCACCCCCAGAGCCCTCTCCCGGGACCCCTGCCATACCTGTCACCTTCACAGTCAGCGGCATATCTCTGTAAGTGTATTTCACGTCCTCTCCTCTCTCCACTCGGAAGTAGTAGACTCCCTCGTCGCTCCTCCGGGCCTCTCTGATTCTCAGGGAGCAGTCGCCTGTCCTGGGGTCCCCTGTGAGCTGGAATCGGCCCTTGGTGTCTGTCTTCACTGGTCTCCCTGGGTTGTTTGTAGCCGCTGGATGACTGTTGCTTGAGGTGTCCCAACCCCGGAACCAGTATACGTAGAGCATCTTCCTGGAAGACCCAGTTCTCCAGGGGTAGGAGAAGGAGCAGCTCACGTGGACACACAGACCCTCCTGTACCGTCACGGGTTCCTGCCCTCGCAGCTGGATCCCTGGATCGTCCTGCGGGGACCCTAAGGGATCATGGAGGCTCAGCCGGGGCTCCAGCCCCCTCCCCCCTGAGCCCAGCCGTCCTGCCTCGGCCCACTCACCCCCCCACAGCAGGGGCAGCAGCAGCAGAGGCACCATGTCCGCAGGGACCAGGGCAGGAGCCCGGATCCAGATCCTTCTGTCAGGGAGGGAAATGCCCGGAATGTGGAGGAGGCCACGGAAGCCCCAACAGGAACCCGTGACAGAGCTGTGGCCACCACGGAAGGGGAACTAGTGCAGCACAGGCCGTGGTTGCAGGGGGGAGTGGAGTGGGGGCTGAGAAATTTCTCCTCCTGCCTCCCTCCCTTTTGTAGACAGAGCCCAGGATTTACTGGAGACGGACAGAGGCTTTGTCTAGGCAGATAAGGCCCCAGAACGCAGCCCTTTCCTTGGGCTCCATGTTTGCACAGGGAAGAGAAGGGAACGCCCCCTGGCTGGATCCCTGGGACTAGAGCCTCTGGGCGCTGGAAGAGATCAGACAAATGCATGATCACATGACGGGGCTCTGAGAGGCTCCCAGGCGGAGAAGCCAGGTCTTATCAGGGAAGGTGTGTTCTCAAAGGACAAATACATCAGGTAGATGGGACTTGGTTCCCAGTAGTCACTAGATATACGGTTGCCACCAGCGACTCTGGGCCTCCTGACCCCTTGGATATGGGCCCCTGTTCCTACCACTCTCCTCATCCCAGGCCCCCTCAGACTCTGACCATGTTGTTGACGCAGAGTTGACCTGAGAGCCGGGCATTGGGAATGTGCAAGTTGAGGGCATGGAATCACCTGACTGAAATCAAGACAGCTACCTACCTACCACCTCGCCTATCACCTGCTCAACTTTACCAAAATTAGTTGGCCTCTTGGGGCCTCGGTTTGCTCATCCATAAAATGGGGACGCTACTGGAAATGCTATGTGACATTAAATGAGTCCATGCATGTCAGATGCTTTGGGCACTGTCTAGTGCTGAGTATTTGTTTGTCCAAATTATGTGTCCTGGACACCTCCTATGTGCCAAACCCTGTTTTAGAGCTGAAGATGATGTGGTTTGGGAGGGGGGTGTCTCCAGAGCCAACATCCAAGAAGATATTCTTGAAACATCTTTGGTGCAAAAATGTGATTTCACTAAAGCACAGGGACAGGACCCATGGGTAGAAAGAGCTGTGCTGGGGTTGTGAGGAGTGATCGGTTATATACCATGGACTTGGGGGAGTTAAAGGCAAAAGGGAGGTTTCCAAAAAGACTTTCATATCCTAAAGAAGACTCACAAGAGGGTCACCTGGGTGGCTCAGTTGGTTAAAGCATCTTGACTTCAGCTCAGGTAATGATCTCAGGGTTTGTGAGTTCGAGCTCCTCATTTAACTCCACACTGTGCACAGCCTGCTTAGGATTCTCTCTCTCTGCTTAGGATTCTCCTTCCCTCTCCCTCTCCCTTTCCCTCTCTCACTCTCACTCTCACTCTGTCCCTTCCCCACTCACACTCTGTCTCAAAATAAATAAGTAAACTTTAAAAACACAAGCACAAAACAAAACAACAACAAAGAAAGAATACTCACAAGATACTGGAGGCGTTACTATTGTCAAGCTAAGGTTGTTTTTCCCCTGAGCAAGGCATCAACATGAAGACAGTACGGGATCTGGAGAAATGTTTTACTCCACCGCCTCAGGTATCTGTCAGTGGGCTATAGGTTACAAGGAAATTTAATTTTACCTACCATTTTCTCTGCCTTTGTTTCCCACATCATTCTCCCCTGAACCATTTTGACCCTTACATCTTTAAGACTGCTGAGGGCGGGGCGCCTGAGTGGCTTAGTCGGTTGGGCTTAGGTCATGATCTCACGGTTCGTGGGTTCGAGCCCCGCGTCGGGCTCTGTGCTGACTGCCAGCTCAGAGCCTGGAGCCTCTTTCGGTCTGTGACTCCCTCTCTCTCTGACCCTCCCCTGCTCACGCTGTCTCTCTCTCCTAGAAATAAATAAAACATAAAAAAAATTTAAAAAAAAAAAGACTGCTGAGGGCGGAAGGTCTCATCTTCTGTAATTTCTTCTAGCTGAATAGGGGCTAGAGATGTCCCCACCTATGGGTCAACATTGGTCAAGTGGGGTATTTATATGTAGGAGTTACCAAAGGCAGAGGCAGCCATTCCAAGGTGGACACAGTATATATAACCCTCCTTGCGTAGAAACGATCATCTGACAGCTACAAGTTACAGCAGTATCGGAGTTTGAGCACCAGGCAGGGAGACACCGGAAATGACAACAAAGGAAAGTTAATATTATTATGAGAAGAAGAGGCCAAAAGAAACAGCCTTTGATAGTTAATCAGAACTTTCCTCAAGTCCTTCATTGTCGTTTGAAGAGAAATTTGAGGTGTTCTACAGGTTCACAGGAATAAGCAGGTGCGTCAGCTGGCATACTAGATTCCTGTGAAGATGGTACAGGTTTAATTCCCGATATGTGAGTCCATGAGGAATGTCCTTCTAATTTTACTGCAGTGGGAGTACATAATATGACCCGGTAGGGGTCCTTCCATTTTGGAGTTAAATCCCCTCTCGTATTAGATTTCCAATCCCCCCCCCTTTTTTTTTTTAATTTCTAGGAGAGAGAGAGACAGCGTGAGCAGGGGAGGGTCAGAGAGAGAGGAGACACAGACTCTGAAATAGGCTCCAGGCTCTGAGCTGTCAGCACAGAGCCCTACGCGGGGCTCTAACCCATGAACCGCAAGATCGTGACCTAAGCGAAAGTCGGACGCTCAGCCGACTAAGCCACCCAGGCGCCCCATCCCCCCAATTTTTAAAAATTAATTAATTTATCTTTGAGAGACAGACAGACAGACAGAATGTGAGTGGGAGAGGGTCAGAGACACAGGGAGACACAGAATCTGAAACAGGCTCCAGGCTCCGAGCTGTCAGCAAAGCCCAAAGCGGGGCTCAAACTCACGAACTGTGAGATCATGACCTGAGTCAAAGTCAGTCACTTAACCAACTGAGCCATCTAGGAGCCCCAAGACTTCCAGTTCTTTAAATAAACTAGGTCTCCTGCATTTATATGGGATGGATTTTTAGTAACTGTCAGATCAGGTTTAGGGAGGATATGGTTTGCATATTCATTTACATACTTATGAATTAACCCAGACTCAAGTGAATAATTTAACAGAGCATTATAGTCTTTACCTATTGATAGGTCTACAGTGAGGAGAGGCTTTCTGGAAGCAGATTGAAAACCATAGTTTGGAGAGCCATAGCCAAATCAAGACTAATTCTTTTGTAGAACAAATCGTTTTAACAAACTTGGCCTAATTATTTACATAACCTCAGCAAGAATAGTGATTGGCCATATAGATCTTTTAAAGTTTGCTTTGCTGGAACTTTTCATGAAGAATCTAGATTGAACTTTTAGTAGCCTCTCCAGGCCAGAAGCAAAAGCAAGCACTTGCCATCAGACATGGCTACAATACCTGTAGAATTGGGCAAATTCCTCTTCTCAGGTCCCCAAGATATCCTGAAGTTCCTGCACCTGCCATGAAGTGACCTTCTTTAGTCACCTGGTAAGGCTGCTGGGAACTGTAAGCAAGGTATCAGGCCAACATTTCCAAGGGGCTTTATGGCTCCACATTTCATAAAGTCAGCCTTAGTTCCTTAAAGCTATCTGGTCATATCTGAGTCTATGCATGTCTCTCAAATATGACATTCCAGTCAAAGCCTTGGTAGAATAACCAAAGTTTCTTAAAAAAATTTTTTTAATGTTTTATTTATTTCCAGGAGAGAGAGAGAGAGAGACAGCGTGAGCAGGGGAGGGTCAGAGAGAGAGGGAGTCACAGACTGAAACAGGCTCCAGGCTCTGAGCTGGCAGTCAGCCCAGAGCCCTACGTGGGGCTCGAACCCACGAACTGCGAGATCATGACCTAAGCGAAAGTCAGACGCTTAACCGACTAAGCCACCCAGGCGCCCCTGAATAACCAAAGTTTCTAATGGTTATTCTACCAAGGTTATTCTCCTGTTACATGAAGAACAGATTCTCTCTCTCTCTTTTTTTTTTTAAGTTTATTTAGAGAGAGAGCTAATGGGAGAGGGGCAGAGATCAAGGGAGAGAGGGAATCCCAACCAGGCTCTGCACTGACAGCAGGCTCAAACCCACAAACCGTGAGATCATGACCTGAGCCAAAACCAAGAGATGCATAACCGAATGAGCCACCCAGGCACCCTGAAAAACAGATTCTTACTGAATTTATGTGAATAACTATGATTGCCATGAAAGAAAGACACTCAAGGAGAGTTTTTTGAATTTCATAAGGTTCAGGTAGAGAGAAAAGTTAAAAGCTTCGATTTGTTCACAAATGAATATTTTGTCACATTTCTGAAGGTCTTAACTTTCTTAAGAGAAAGTTTCCTTAATGTGGAAGAGCAGGGGTGCCTGAGTGGCTCAGTGAAACGTCTGACTTTGTCTCAGGTCATGATCTCACGGGTTGTGGATTCGAGCCCCGCGTCAGCCTCTGTGCTGATAGCTAGCTCAGAGCCTTGAGCCTGTTTTAGATTCTGTATCTCCCTCTCTCTCTGACCCTCCCCTGCTCATGCTGTCTCTCTCTCAGAAACAAATAAAACATTAAAAAATTTTTTTTAAATGTGGAAAAGCAAACATTAGAGAACCATCAATATTTCAAACAAGAGTCACAAAAGCTACAAATGACAAAAAAGACTCAAAAATAGACATGGTTAGAGATCTGAGAAGAGTGCATTATGATGCAGTTGACAAAGAAATTTGGTTACTGCTGTGGCACACTTCAATAATTCGAATATCAAGTGATGGTCTTATACCAAAATATATTAAAACTTTAGGAATTGCCTAGCATATCTCTAGAAGAGTTATAGCATTTACCCAAATACAACTCCAGGTTAAACAAACCAAGGTGACAATAAGAGATTCCAAAGGCAAACAGGTAGGGTTATATGGTTGTTAGCAAAACCTAGCTCCTTTAATATTGAGAGGTTTTAAATAAGTCACCAAGACCTGATAAAGACAAAACACAAAACTTTCATCTGCCTGGTTTTCTGGGCAGATAAAAGAGAAAAAAAACACGTTTGTTTACATTTTCTTACCAAAAGCAGACCAACAATCCAAGAAAACTTTTTTTAACAGAAAGAAAGCATAATTCCAATCTTATACCAGTGTATTTTTAAAAAACCATTCATTCCAACTTTAGTCCTGGCCACATATAAAATTCCTTTCCAAAGATTTTCCTTCATAAACCTTTTACAAGAACTTTTAAATCCAGAGTTCCTTTCCTCATCTGCATCGTCTTAACTACAGTTAGCAGAATTTTAACTCTTAGAAACCTTTGTCTCCAGTGAAAACTAAGTAGTAACCGATTGTGAACTCTGACACCAGAATTCTTTGGATGGCAAATTTATGAATACATTTAAGCACAAAACATGTTTACCAACAGACTCAAGTAGTCTTAGTTTCTCTGCAATAAGTCAAAAGCACAAACATTCAATAAGCAATTCTTTAGTATTTTATCTCATTTGGCAAAGACTTAGATGTCCAATGAATTCAATCCTATTTATTGTGCAAGCAAAACTTCAGAGTTTCAGGTTACCAAATATTGAAAACTATCTTAACAACTACCCATGAAAACTTTAAGACAGAGAAAATCAACTATCATTTTAAGTCATCTTTTTGCTGACAAATTGCAAAAAGGAAAACATGAGTTTATTTGACCTTCAGTAAACCTAGGAAGAATAAAAGTTTCGTATTTAATGCTGATAACTCTAAAGGCATGTGTATCTTCATTAAACCAACAAACTCAAATTAGTTTAAACACCAAATCATGTTCCACTTGGATCCGTTTAAAAGACCATCAACTTGTTCCCCATGGTCAATTTTTACCTGGGACACTGGTGGGGAAATCTGAAGTGGGTGGTCCAAGGCAGGTGCTCATGCTCCTTGACAGCAAGGGGAGGAGGAGGAGCCAGTGGTGCCGGAGGCATCAAGAATGGTATCGGAACCAGTTATAGAGGGTGCACCCAAAGTGGTGCAGAAGCAGGAGGAGGGGGAAGAGGAGGAAGAAGAGGTGAGGTGCTCCCAGAAGGCAGAGAAAGAGGCTTCCGGGTTCTAAACCTTCCAGCTCAGACAGGTGAGCAGATGCCATGCTTTTTTTCCCCCCCACAAAAGTGGATATAGCAGTCCATGTTGAGCCTGAGAAGACAGGGAATTTCCTGAAACAAAAGGAGTTTTAGCAGCTGTTTGGGAATATTACTTAAAAGTCCCCATCCCGAGGTAGACTTATCAGAGACAGTTGGTTCCAATTATAGCTATGGCCAGAGAAATGAATGAAGGAGAAGCCCCCTCATCTAATAGGAGAATAGTGAGAGACAGTGTGTCCTTCATTAGGGATGGCCCGTGTCTCCTCTAAGGACCTGGATTTATTCGGAGGAGTCCTGTTTAGGTAATAAGAGGCCCTTAGGTCTGGGTCCTGATTTAGACCCATAAAGGCCTGGTTCCAGGGTACCTCCATTCATTTTCCCTATTTCCTGCAAAAGAGATCTAACTGCTAGATCCTACTGAGGCCATGCTGTGTTACAGAGATCAGTTCTTTCTCAAATTTTACAATCTGAGTTGTTTCCGATGCTTTAAAAAAGCATCCCAGGAGTGCCTGGGTGGCTCAGCTGGCTAAGTGTCTGACTGGCTCAGGTCATGATCTCACTGTTCGTGGGTTCGAGTCCCGCATTGGGCTCTGTGCTGGCAGCTAGCTCAGAGTCTGGAGCCTGTTTCAGATTCTGTGTCTCCCCCTCTCTCTCTGACCCTCCCCTTCTCATTCTGTCTCTCTCTCTCAGAAATAAACAAAAACGTTAAAAAATTAAAAAAAAATTAACATTAAGGCAGTAGGGGGTTCCTGGGGAAATGGTGCACTCTGCCTGTGTCAAGTCTTTGTCAATGGGCTACAGGTTATAAGGAAATTTAATTTTATCTACCATTGCCTTTTGCCTTTGTTTCCCACATCACACATACAATGGAATATTATTACTCAGCCATCGGAAAGAATGAAATCTTGCCATTTGCAATGATGTGGATGGAGCTAGAATGTGTTATGCTGAGCAAAATAAGTCAATCAGAGAAATGACAAATACCATGTGATTTCACTCATATGTAGAATTTAAGAAACAAAACAGATGAACATATGGAAAGGGGTGGGGGGAGAATGGAGAGGGAAACAAACCACAAGAGACTCTTAAGAACATAGAACAAACTGAGGGTTGATGGAGGGAAGTGGGCGGAGGATGGGCTAAATGGGTGATTGGTACTAAGGAAGGTACTTGTGATGATCACTGGGTGTCGTCCCTAAGTGCTGAGTCACTGAATTCTACTTCTGAAACCAATATTGCATGGAATATCAACTAACTAAAATTAAAAACAAACAAATAAATAAATAAAAGCATCTTGATTTCCTTTCGGAGGACAGCCATTCTCCCGTTATCAAGCTCATTCCCTATTCCTGGGGTGGGTCTGTGAACTAACACTAACCAGTGGGCACATTTCATCACTGATAACACCAGCAGTCAATTTATCGGCTCCTGGATGAGCCTATATCCATTTCCCTCTAAAGAGTTTCCAGGACTTTTGCTATACATTTGGGAAATATAGTTTCCCTCTTTCTCCTGGGGTCTTTGAATGGGTAAGATTCAAGCCTAGAGCTGTCAGAGCCCAATACTGGGCTCCAGCCTGCCTGAGAACAAAGCCCACAGAGGAAAGCAGAGCTACAGGGGTAGCAAAGTTTTAAAAAGGATTTCAGTGACGTGGACCAGGCTCTAGAACCCTCTGTGCCACGACCCAGTGTATTTCAAAACCTTTCAGCCAACAGAGTGTGATTCTGTGATTTATAATAAGAAATATATATTTGGTCATTGTCCCAGTTCCTGGAAGAAATGTCCAAAACCCTTGGAATTTCCAAAGTGATGAGAGCAGATAAAGGTGTCTTTTGCTATGCTAATGAGGTGACTTGAAAAGCACCTAAAGGTAGGGGCTGGTTACCAGGGGAAACAACCCTGCTCTTAGGATGTTGGGACTTCCATGGGGCACCTGGGTGGTTCAGTCCGTTAAGTGTCCTACTTTGGCTCAGGTTATGGTCTCATGGCTCGTGAGTTCGAGCCCCACTTTGGCCTCTGTGCTGCTAGCTCAGAGCCTTCTGTGCCTCCTTCTCTCTCTGCCCCTCCCCTCCCCTCTCAAAAGTAAAGAAATATTAACCAAAAAAATTAAAGAAAAAAAACAGAACATTGGGACCTTCAGTCCCAGCCCATGACTTTCAGGGAGGGGAGAGGAATTGGAGGTTGAGTTCAAACACCAATGGCCAAGTAATCAAGCCTATACAATGAAGCCTCCATAAAAACCCAAAAGACAAGGTCCAGGGAGACCTTTCAGCTGGATGAACCAGAACGCATCCACGTGCCACCATGCAGGGTCCCAGATTCCACAAGACAGAAACTCCTTTATTCAGGACCTCACCCTATGTACCTCTGATCTGGCTAGTGACTCAACATCCTTTAGAATAAATTGGTAAGTGAGTAAACAGGTTTCCTGAGTGTGTGAGCTGCTCTAACAAATTAACTGAACCCAAGGAGGGGGTCCTGGGAGCCTCTGACCTATAGCCAGTGGGTCAGAAGCACAGGTGACAAGCTGGGACCCTTGACTGGCATCTGAAGTAGGGGAAGGGGGAGGTCTTGTGGGACTGAGCCCTTAACCTGTGGGATCTAAGTCTGTCTCCAGGTAGCTAGAGTCAGAATCAAGTTGAAATGTAAGAAGCTCAGCTAGTGTCCGAGAATTTCCTGGATGTGTAAGGAAAAAGATGTTGGAATTAGGAGAATTGTAGTGACTTAATACATTTTCCCCCTCCATTAGGCCAGTTTGAACTGAACTGATCTTACATGTACACAAAAGAGATCTAACACCTCTCTGCTAGCCACCATGCCCACACCCACTTACCTACTCCACCAACACCCCCCTGTGAAACTTGACTTCAGTTTCACAGTTCATAAGCCTTCCATGGACTTCTGGGAAAGACACTGACATATGTTTATGCTTTTTAAAAAATGTTAATATTTATTTATTTTGAGAGAGAGAGAAGGGGGGGCAGAGAGAAAGAGAGAGAGAATCCCAAGCTATCAGGGCTGAAACTCACAGACCATGAGAACATGACCCAAGGCAAAATCAAGAGTCAGATGCTTAACTGAGCCGCCCGGGTGCTCCTCGGAAACAGTTTTAATTCATTGGTTAAAGTTTAGCATTTGGAGATCTCAGGGCGCCTGGGTGGCTCAGTCAGTTAAGCATCTGACTTCAGCCCATGTCATGATCTCACGGTTCATGAGTTTAAGGCCCATATCGGGCTCTCTGCTGTCAGCGCAGAGCCCACTTTGGATCCTCTGTGCCTGTCTCTCTGTCCCCTCCTGCTCACATGCTCTCTCTCTCTCAAAAAGGAATAAACATTTTAAAAAAAATTTTTGGACATCTCTCCCACTATTCCGAATGTCCACCCTCTCTTGAACATTTTGATCCTCTGGCATTCCCATATGAGAGAAATGAGCTAGGGCTGAGCGGGATCTGCGTGGCTTTATTTCGTGGCATTCTAGCCAGTGCTGTGGTCTCCGTGGGGCTGGGGCTAAAGCCCGGGTACCACTTGTCAGCATGTATGTCTGCCGCATTGTTGTGCTTTGCCCCACGCCTACTACGCTCATTTTCTATACCTGCCTGTCTATTGTAGGGGTTTGATTTTGCATCTGTTGGGAAAATAGATGCACTGACTCATGAATCAAAAACTTCATTTCTCAGCCGCGGATCCTGTTGAACCTGAATCAGGGAGGCAATCAAAGTCCACGTGTGCCCCCTGCTGGACACAGTGCGCTCAGCATGCTTGGCCGGTAAACACGGAGTGAACAGGATTTCCAATTTAGATGCCTAAGAACGCGCTAGCTTTCTCTTCCAACACAATTTTGACAAATAATAAAGGAGAAAAAGAAAAAAACATGAAAAAATTATAAAGAGGGGTGCTCGTCTGGCTCAGTCGGTGGAGTATGTGACTCTTGATCTCAGG
The DNA here is from genome assembly GCF_003009895.1 of Hyaena hyaena. Taxonomy (NCBI): domain Eukaryota; kingdom Metazoa; phylum Chordata; class Mammalia; order Carnivora; family Hyaenidae; genus Hyaena; species Hyaena hyaena. Next base: position 786,914 of record NW_024081500.1, on the reverse strand, counting down.
GTTGTGAGTGCGAACCCCACATTAGGTGTAAAGATTACTTTAAAATATTTTTTTTTAATTTTTAAAACTTTTATTTATTTTAGAGACAGAGAACGAGTGGGAGAGGGGCAGAGAGAGAGGGAGACACAGAATCGAAGCAGGCTCCAGGCTCTGAGCTGTCAGCACAGAGCTCAAGGCGGGGATCGAACCCACAAACTGTGAGATCATGACCTGAGCCGAAGTTGGCACTTAACCAACTGAGCCACCCAGGCGCCCCAAAATCTTTTTTAAAAGAGTATTTTATTAATTTATAAAAAAGTATTTTAATTTATTAACTGCATGAAGCAAACCAATGGTAGGCTGTAGCAGTTTCCCACTTATATGGAAATTAAAGAAAACTTAACATAAGCAATGATAAGAAAGCAGAATACAGGGGCTCAGGCGGTTAAGCATCCGACTTTGGGGCTGAGGTCATGATCTGACAGTTAGTGAGAACGAGCCCCGTGTCAGGCCCTGGACTGCCGGTGAAGAGCCTGCTTGTGGATTTTCTCCCTCTTCCTCTCTATCTGCCCCTCCCCTGCGTGCACACGTGCGTGTGCTCTCTCTCTCTTTCAAGATAAATACAAATAAAACCTGAAAGAAAAGAAAGAAAAATACAAATGGAACTGGTAAATCTAGGGGAAATTATTAAGGAGAAAATGATGAGAATGCAAAATTAAAACGGGACTTATAAGCATAAAGTACAAGATTCGGCACACAGAAAATAAACTCTAGTGGGATGGATTCCAAGTTCAGGAAAATCTCACAGGATGCAGGGGAAAGAACCAAAGTGAAAATAATGAGAGGGAAAGTGACTGCTCTGGAGGAACCACATTATTTAGAGAACTCTTTGTTCAACTCCTTGCTAATAGCTAAAACATGTGAGATAAACGGGTGAGTTTTTCAGAAATGTAAGTTGCAAAAATATTCCCAGGAAGAGATGAACGTAAATGGATTGGTCACTATGAAATAAACTGACAGAAGCGTATTATTTTAAACTATCAACAGACGATTCTGATTCAATGGAAACTAAATATAAAAATTAAAACTTCCTGGGGGACCTGGGGGGCTCAGACGGTTAAGCATCCAACTTCGGCTCACGTCATGATCTCACGGTTCATGGGTTCGAGCCCCACGTTGGGCTCTGTGCTGACAGCATGGAGCCTGTATCGGATTCTGTGTCTCCCTCTCTCCGTCCCTCCTCTCTGCTCATGCTCTGTCTCTCTCTCAAAAATAAATAAACATTAAAAAAAGTTTTTAAAATAAAACTTCCCAATTATCTGTATAGAGTCAGCACTGTATAATATAAAAATTCAATATGGTAACACAAAAAAGGAAAACTACAAATATAAATAAGTAGCAATAGGAACCTCCAGCACAGGGTCACTCAGTTGAGCATCCGATTCTTGGTTTCGGCTCAGGTCATGATCCTAGGGTCATGGGATTGAGCCCCATGTTGAGCTCTGTGCTGAGTGTGGAACCTGCTTAGGATTCTTTCTCTCTCTCCCCCTCCCCTCTACTTGCTTTCTCTTTCTCCTTCTCTCTCTTTTCCTCTCCTTTCCTCTCAAATAAAAATAAAGAAACCTCCAGTTTCTTTTATATAATTATGTAAATACTATACAAACACACACACACACACACACACACGCACCATGGCCAAATAGATCTCCTAAAAGGTTTAGGTACTCAACAAAAATCCCCTTATATAGGATTATTTCCTTAATTTAGAATTCTAGTTGGGGCACCTAGCTGGCTCAATCAGAAAAGCATGCAACTCTTGATCTCAGGAGCTGGCTCAATCAGAAAAGCATGCAACTCTTGATCTCAGGGTCATGAGTTCAAGCCCGACTTTGGGTGTAGAGATTACTAAAAATAATAAATGAACTTAAAAAAAATCTTTAGAGTTCTACGTACCGATCTATCAGTCAGGTCACATAAAACCAAAGACAAGTTAAATGCTTCCTTATAAAACACTGCATTAGTGGCCTACCCCAAGACCTACGCCTTGGACCACTTCTCTTTCCGTCTTTACTCACTCCCAAAGCAAATTTTTCCAGTCTGAAGTCTTTAAATACTATCAAATATTGATAACTCCCAAATGTGTATCTTCCTTCTGATCCTCTCCCCAAAGCTCCAGCTCCCTCAGTTTGATTGCCTGCTTGTGTATCTAATATGCATCTCAAACTCATCGTGCCCAAACCTTACTCTAGATTTCTGCTCCCTGTCTGCTCTTCCCACAGTCTTCCCCATCTCAGGAGAGCTTACCTCCATTTTCCAGCTGCTCAGGCCAAAGATCTCAGAGTCACCCTTGTTTCCCCTCCTTCTCATTCGCCCTGCATCCAGCTGGAAATCCCCTCAGCTCTGCATTCAAAATATATGGAAAATTCATCTTCTCCCTTTCCCCCCCTCTCCTTCCTTTCCTGTCTCTTCTTATCTCTTTCTCTTCTGATCGGGGGATTCAGGTACAAGATGGAGCAAGATGGATACCTGCCTAGAGAGGTGGCCTAGAATGAGGTGTCTCAAACACAGTGAGGAGGGTGGCTCCTCAAGAATGTCATAGAGGAGGGGCACCTGGGGGGGGGGGGTCAGTCAGTTGAGCCTCCGACTTGAGCTCAGGTCATGATCTCATGGTTTGTGAGTTCAAGCCCCGCACTGGGCTTGCTGCTATCAATGCAGAGTCCGCTTTGGATCTTTTGTCCCTGTCTCTCTCTCAAAAACAAAGAAACATTAAAAAAAAAAAAAGAATGTCATAGAGGAATGTCAGAATCTGAGCAAGATGTGGAAGGCATTTGCGTGTGTTTACTGTCTGGAATGACCCAGCAGGATGATAAGGGAATCTTTGGTGGACGAGGGTGGGAACATCCCAGCCCCGAAAGCAGAGCCAATAAGGAGGAATAGTGGCTGAGAGGGAGACCTAGTTACACTCAGGGGGACTGAGGAAATAAGCAAACATATTATGGATAATGGGAAACAGGTTTCTCATTTTTCAGAGAAGGGATTTACACAAACAGGAAAGCAGAAACTAGAAAGGCCCATGTGATAATTGGATTGGGACAGGAGGTAAAGGAATGAACACATGGATTTAAGTATTCATTTTGTGAATAAATTAATGAATGTGTGCAAACAAGAGACCATTTCCAGCGAAGTCAGGAACAAGACAATGGCACCTGCTATCACAATTATTATTTAACATTCTAACAGTCGGGTTCTTGGTTGCGAAGGAAACCAATTTGGGTTAACTACAGAAAAGAAAAGGAGTTCATTCATAGGACATGGGGCAGCTGACCGTTTGGATGAGAAAGCTAAAGAACCAAGTTTAGAAAATGGGTCAGAACCCAAGGAAACAATGAAAGGAGAATCATCATCGCCAAGTTTGCCTAGGGACAGCCTGGTTCAGTGCCAAAGCCATCAAAGTGAGCACTGACCCTTTCTTGATGCCTTTATAAAGTCTCAGTGTGAGTTCAGTCAGACACCTGCATGCTAGGGTTCAGGGAAAGCAAGTAATCTAGCCTTTAGGTCCTTAATGGTAGGAAGTGGGACCTCACAATGATGGAATTCCCAAACAGAGAAATAGGCTTCAGCTGCTCAGCGCAAACATGGTTGTGAGAGTGCTAGCCAAACGCAATTACAAAACAGAACCAAAGGAGAGGTAGAAATACTAGAAAGGATATATCCTTATTTTTTGCAATTAGTGGGATTGTGTACCTGGGAAATCCAAAACTAACTGGAAAAACTGTTAGAAACAATATGATAACTCATTAAGGTGTCGAGTTACACCACAGTTTTTCAGTTTCAGCACTACTGACATTTGGAACTGGGCAGTCCCTTGTGGGCAGAGAGAAGACACACTGCAGAACGTGTAGCAGATCTGTCTTCCACTCACCAGCTGCCGGTAGCTCCCCTCTCCCCCACTCAGGATGAACAAATGTCCTCAGACCTTGCCAAGTGTCCCCAGGAGGGAGAGCAAAATTGTCCCTGCTTGGATTGGGTTGTACAATTAACATTTTAAAAAATCAATAACTTTCTTACATTAAAAAACAACCAATCCGAAATTAGAATGGAAAATATTTTTTGTTCATACGTAAATCACCTTAAAAATCATATTAGATTAGGGGCGCCTGGGTGGCTTCGTCGGTTAAGCGTCCGACTTTCGCTTAGGTCATGATCTCGCGGTTCGTGGGTTCGAGCCCCGCGTCGGGCCCTGTGCTGACTGCCAGCTCGGAGCCTGGAGCCTGTTTCAGTCTGTCACTCCCTCTCTCTCTGACCCTCCCCTGCTCACGCTGTCTCTCTCTCTCTCCTAGAAATAAATAAAACATTTAAAAAAATCATATTAGATTCATCTGGAATGACATTGTGTTTTGTTTGAGATACACATCTAACTTTACCCGTTGGTTCTTCATCAGATCTTGATTAGTACATTTATCTTATATCTTGCCGTGTCAAAGAACTTGATAAGGAGTTCTGTTTATCTGTAAATTCTCTTGGGTCTTCTAGGTAAAGGATCATATCATCTGCAAAAGATGACCATCTTGGCTTTTCTTAAAAAAATTTTTTAAATGTTTTTATTTATTTTTGAGAGAGAGAAAGACAGAGCACGAGTGAGGGGGAGCAGAAAGAGGGAGACACAGAATCCGAAGACAGGCTCCAGACTCTGAGCTGTCAGCACAGAGCCTGAAGCAGGGCTCGAACCCACGTACCGTGAGGTCATGACCTGAGCTGAAGTGGGATGCTTAACCGACTGAGCCACCCAGGTGCCCCCATCTTGCCTTTTCATTTCTCATATCTACACTGTTTATTTCTATTTCCTGTCTAGCTGCTTTTGCTAGCACTTTAGAAGCAATTATAATTGTGTTAATAGTGAGACTGTCTGGTTCCTGGCATAAATGGGAAATCTTTAGAATTTCACCATTATTGGGGCACCGTCGGGCTCTGTGCTGACAGCTAACTTAGAGCCTGGAGCCTGTTTCTGATTCTGTGTCTCCCTCTCTCTCTGTGACTCTCCCTTGCTCTCTCTCCCTCTCTCTCTCTCTCTCTCTCTCTCTCTCTCTCTCTCGTAAATGAATAAAAACATTTTAAAAAATTTAGAATTTCACCATTATCTCTAATGACTCTTAACTTCCTTTTGTAGTTGAGATGGCTGTCCTCTGTTGGATTTGATCGGGTTATTTTCTAGATATTCTGAAATAGTGATTTTGATTTTTCTCTTTGGCCTATTGTCATAGAATGTTTTTCTTCCATTTTGGCTGTGTATATGTATGGCTTTCACCATTTTGTGATGGATACAATGACTTATTAATTATATGAAATAGATCCTCTATACAATGTGCCTAATAGTACTTTCCATCCCTGCTGGCCAATATAGTGGTCACTAGCCGCATGTGACTAAAGAGCACTTGAAATACGGCTAGTTGTGACTGACTATTCAATTTTATTTCACGTTAATTAATGTAAACTTACATAGCTGTATGTGGCTAGTGGCTACCATACTAGACAGGACAGCTCTAAAATTTTATTTATTTTTATCCATTGAATCTACCATAGCCATGAAAGATGAATTAAAATGTCTTCGTACAGGGGTGCCTGAGTGGTTCAGTCAGTTGAGTATCTGACTCTTGGTTTGGGTTCAGCTCATGATCTCACAGTTCATGGGATTGACCCCTCATCTGGCCCCGCACTAATAGCACAGAGCCTGCTTGGGATCTTCTTGGGATTCTCTCTCTCTCTCTCTGCCCCTCCCCACTCACTCTATCTCTCTAAATAAATAAACACTTTTAAAAGGTCACTTAGTACAGGTCAATATTTGTGTGTTTCTACTCATGTTCTATAGTTTTGCTGTTTAAATTGTGATGCTGTACAATCCCAGGCTTTAGCCTCTACTACAAAGCTGTACTCATCAAGGCAGTATGGTATAGGCACAAAAACAGACACAGACCAATGGAATAGAATAGAGAACGCAGAACTGGGCTCACAAATGCATAGTCAACTAATCTTCTACAAAGCAAGAAAGAGAATCCAATGGAAAAAAGACCGTCTCTTTAGCAAATGGTGCTGGGAGAACTGGACAGCAACATGCAGAAGAATGAAACCGGACCACTTTCTTACACCACACACAAAAATAAATTCAAAATGGATGAAAGACCTAAATGTGAAACAGGAAACCATTAAAATTCTGGAGATAAAACAGGTAACAACCTCTTTAACCCTAACTGTAGCAACTTCTTACTTGACATGTCTCCAAAAGCAAGGGAAATGAAAAGCAAAAATGAACTATTGGGACCTCATCAAGATAAAAAGCTTCTGCACAGAAACAAACTAAAAGGCAACCAACAGAATGGGAGAAGATATTTGCAAATGACATATTGGATAAAGGGCTAGTATCCAAAATCTATAAAGAACTTACTAAACTCAACACCCAAAATCAATAATCCAGTGATGAAATGGGCAGAAGATATGAATAGACACGTGTCCCACAAAAGACATCCGAATGACCAACAGACACATGAAATGATGCTTAACATGGCTTATCATCAGGGAAATGCAAATCAAAATCACATTGAGATACCACTTCACACTGGTCAGAGTGGCTAAAATTAACAACTCAGGAAACACAGACATTGGTAAGGATGTGGGGAAAGGGGAACCCTCTTGCATTGTTGGTGGGAATGCAAACTGGTGTAGCCACTCTGGTAAACAGTGCAGAGGTTCCTCAAAGAATGAAAAATAGAATTACTCTATGACCCAGCAATAGCACTACTAGGAATTTATTCAAAGGATACAGGAGTGCTGATGCACAGGGGCACATGCATCCCGTGTTTCTAGCAGCGCTATCAACAATAGCCAAACTATGTAAAGAGCTCAAATGTCCATCAACGGATGAATGGATAAAGAAGATGCGGTATATATACACAATGGAATACTACTCAGCAACGAAAAAGAATGAAATCTTGCCATTTGCAACAGCGTGGATGGAACTGAGGGTATTATGCTAACTGAAATGAGCCAGTCAGGGAAAGACAGATATCATATGTTTCCACTCATATGTGGAAGTTGAGAAACTTAATAGAAGACCATGGGAAAAGGGAAGGGGGAAAATAGTTAAAAACAGAAGGGAGGCAAACCATAAGAGACTCTTAAATTCAGAGAACAAACTAAGGAGTTGATGGGGGTAGGGGACAGGGAAAATGGGCGGTGGGCATTGAGCAGGGCACTTGTTGGGATGAGCACTGCGTGCTGCATGTGATGAATCATGGGAATCTAGTCCCGAAACCAAGAGTACACTGAATACACTATACAGTTAGCCAACTTGACAATAGATCACATAAAAATGGCATTTCTATTGAGAAAAAAAATTGTGATGCTATATTATTTGGTATGTAGAATATAAAGGATGTTAGATCATTCTTGTGTATATATTTTTATCCTCATAAAGCACCTCTCTTTATCCTGCTTATGGCTTATTGTCCTGAATTCAACTTTGTTGCATTTTAAAATTGAAGCCCTGCTTTCTTTTTCTTTCTATTGTTCTGATATGCCTTGGCCCACCTTTTCATTTGCAAACCTTCTGAATCCATTTGTTTTAACATGTCTCTAATATTTCCAGAAAATAGTTGGGCTTTACTGTGTGATTTCATGTGATAATTGCTTTTTTAAAATGATATGTAGAATAAGCACATTTAAACTCATTTTTATGACAGATATATTTGACCTTAGCTTTATCAACATTTTAATGGTATGCTCTCTGTTTTTATTCCTTCCTTTGAAATTATATTCCACAATATGGTCTATATTTCTTTTTGTTGTGTGTGGGGGTGTGTGTGTGATCATTCTTCACTATGAGCAATGACAAAATTAGAATATTTCCACTTCCTCTCAGCCCCTCCACACCCAATTTTTAGTTGATTTTGCTATTTTTCTTAGTTCTGGTTTTTACTTTTTTTTTTTTTTTTTTTTTTTTAAGTAGGCTCCACACCCAATGTGGGGCTTGAACTCAAAACCCTTAGATCAAAGGTATCATGCTCTACTGACTGAGGCAGCCAGGTGCCCCTGGTTTTTACTTTTATATCTTTTCTTTTTAACTTTTTTAGTGTTTTATTTATTTTTGAGAGAGACAGAGTGTGAGCAGGGGAAGGTCAGAGAGAGAGGGAGATACAGAATCCGGATCAGGCTTCAGGCTCTGAGCTGTCAGCACAGAGCCCAATGTGGTGCTCAAATTCATGAAACCATGAAATCATGACCTGAGCTTAGCCGAATGAGCCACCCAGGCCCCCCGTCAGTATATTATTCTTACAGGCTATAGATTTGTAATACTTCAGTTCTGTGATGACATTCCCCATCATTGTCTTACTCTGAGTCCAACAGGTAAGTAGAACTGGTGTTCACCATTTTGTAGAAGGGCTGGGACAGTTGGCTGGCTGTCCCATAGCTGTTCTTTCCCCCATTTTACTGTTCTCACCTCCTGCTGAAGAGACTGAAAGGGCAAGAAGCTAGTTCTCCACATTTATTTAAATGATCTTCAGGGTGCGTGGGTGGCTCAGTTGGATAAGTGTCTGACTTTGGCTCAGGTCTGGATCTCAGTGTCCGTGAGTCTGAACCCCACATGGGGCTCTGTGCTGACATCTCAGAGCCTGGAGCCCGCTTTGAATTCTGTGTTTCCTTCTCCCTCTGCCCCTTCCCCACTCACGCTCTGTCACTCTCTCAAAGATAAATAAACATTAAAATAAATTTTTTAAATCATCTGTAATTCACTACCTATAGAGCTTTTTCCATTGAAGCTCAGGAAGGTGGCCACAGGCTGATCCAGGCTTCTGCGGTTCCTACCATCTACAATGACAGAGCATGTAGGATCCTTTCTCTTTCCTGTCATTTATTTATCGGATCTCTTAGAAAAGTAATGAAGGGTGTTTGTTTGTTTGTTTGTTTTAATGCGGCATAAGAATATACTATCAATCTAGTGTTATCAATTAGTATAATATTGGAATACGAATAGAAAAGGAGATCAAAGAACCTGATAAAGAATCCAGAATAGATCTAAGTCTGCATGAGAATTTTAAATATAACAATTGTGGTAGTCCTATTCAAATGAGAAAGAATAGTGTATTTAACAAACAGGCCTTGGGGCGCCTGGCTGACTCCCTTGGTAGAGCATGTGACTCTTGATCTTGGGTTGTGGATTCAAGCCGCATGTTGGGTGTAGAGATTACTTAAAAATAAAATTTTGGGGTATCTGGGTGGCTCAGTCAGTTAAGCGTCCCACTTCAGCCCAGGTCATGATCTCACAGTTCGTGGGTTTCAGCCCCATGTTGGACTCAGCATATGCTGACAGCTCAGGTCCTGGAACCTGTTTCGGATTCTGTGTTTCCCTCTCTCTCTGCCTGGTCCCGTCTCGCGCTCTCTCTCTCAAAAATAAATAAAATTTAAAAAAAATTTAAATAAATGAAATCTTAAAAACAACAACGCTAACTTTTTTAGAAAATAACATACGCACAAGCTAAACAGACCTATCTGAAATATAATATCTGAAAATATAATAAAGCTGGGCTCGCATCTCAGCTCATATCATATACAAAGAGGCATGAGAGAATTAAACTTTCTATTATTTTTTCAAAAAATTTTAATGTTTATTTATTTTTGAGAGAGAGACAGAGTGTGAGTGGGGGAGGGACAAAGAGAGAGGGAGACACAGAATCCGAAGCAGGCTCCAGGCTCTGAGTTGTCAGCACAGAGCCCTACATGGGGCTTGAACTCACGAATGGCGAGATCATAATCTGAGCCAAAGTCAGAAGCTCAACCAACTGAGCCACCCAGGCTCCCCTAAACTTTTTTTTTTTAAGTTGTGAAAGTATTAGAAGAAAATCAAGGCAATTATGCAGCAGTAGAGGTTAACTTTCTTAAGCAGGAAACCGAAAGGTCTGGGGAAAAAACAGTCATATGACTATATGGATATACAAATTTTTGCCAAGGGGCACCTGGGTGGCTCAGTCCATTAAGCATCTTATTCTTGATTTTGGCTCAGATCATGATCTCATGGTTCATGAGAACGAGCCCCCTGTCAGGCTCTGCACTGGAGTGGGGAGTGCACAGTGGGGAGCCCGCTGAGGATTCTCTCTGCTCCTCCCCCACTTGCTCTCTCTCTCTCTCAAAATAATTAAACAAAAACATTAAAGAAAAACTTTTGGCAAGAAACTGATCTTAACTATAGAGAATGAACTGATGGTTACCAGAGAAGAGATGGGTGGGGGGATGGGTTAAGTAGATGATGGGTATTAATGAGGGCACTTGTGACGGACATCTGGCGTTATATGTAAGGGCTGAATCACTAAATTCTATACCTGAAACTCATATTACATTGTATGTTAACTAGCTGAATTTTTTTCTTTTAAGTAGGCTTCACACCCAACACAGAGCCCAATGTGGGGCTTGAACTCACCACCCTGAGATCAAGACCTGAGCTGAGATCAAGAGTTGCATGCTTCTGCACAGCAAAGGAAACAACCCACAAAACTAATAGGCAACCGACAGAATGGGAAAAGATAGTTGCAAATGACATATCAGATAAAGGGTTAATATCCAAAATCTATAAGGAACTCACCAAACTCCACACCCAAAAAACAAACAACCCAGTAAAGAAATGGGCAGAAGATATGAACAGACACTTCTCCAAAGAGGACATCCAGATGGCCAACAAACACATGAAACGATGCTCAGCATCCCTACTCATCAGGGAAATACAAATCAAAAAGACACTGAGATACCACCTCACACCAGTCAGAGTGGCTAAAATGAGCAAATCAGAGAACACGAGATGCTGGCGAGGATGTGGAGAAACAGGCACCCTCCTACACTGTTGGTGGGAATGCAAACTGGTACAGCCCCTCTGGAAAACAGTGTGGAGGTTCCTCAAAAAATTAACAATAGAACTCCCCTAGGACCCAGCAATAGCACTGCTAGGAATTTACCCAAGGGATATAGAAATGCTGAGGCATAGGAGCACATGTACCTATGTTCATAGCAGCACTCTCAACAATAGCCAAAACATGGAAAGAGCCTAAGTGTCCATCAACGGATAAATGGATCAAGAAGATGTGGTTTATCTATACCATGGAATACTACATGGCAATGAGAAACAATGAAATCTGGCCTTGTGTAGCAACATGGATGGATCTTGAGGGTGTTATGCTGAGCGAAATAAGTCAGGCAGAGAAGGACAAATATCATATGTTTGCACGTATAGGAGGATTAGGAGGAACTTAACGGAGGACCATAAGGGAGAAGAAGGAGGGAAATAGTGGGGGAAAGGAGGAGAGGCAAACCACGAGAGACTCTTGAATGCTGACAAAAACTGAGGACTGATGGATGTGGGGGGGGGTGGGCACGGAGAGGGGCACTTGTGGGGATGAACACTGGGTGTTATATGTAAACCAACTTGACAATAAACTATTTGTAGAAAAAAAAAAAAAAGAGTTGCATGCTTAACTGACTGAGCCACCCAGGTGCCCCTAACTAACTGGAATTTAAATAAAAACTTGGGGAAAATATAAGAAATACTCTTTCAGTGTAAAAATAAAAAATAAAAACCTGTGTAGAGTAAAATGTGCCCAAACCATCATCAATATACCAAGAGTCATGGTTAGTAAATCTTTCAACACTGATGGCTATTAAAAATCAAGATCTAGGGGCACCTGGGTGGCTCAGTCAGTTAAGCGTCCAACTTTGGCTCAGGTCATGATCTCACGGTTCGTGGGTTCGAGCCCCGCGTTGGGCTCTGTGCTAACAGCTAGCTCAGAGCCTGGGGCCCGTTTCAGATTCTGTGTCTCCCTCTCTCTCTGACCCTCCCCTGTTCATGCTGTCTCTCTCTCTCTCTCTCTCAGAAATAAAAAAAAAATTAAAAAATTTTTTAATTAAAAAAATAAAAATAAAAATCAAGATCTATATTCCTACAAGAACTTAAAAAGAAACAACTCAATAGAAAATGGGCAAGGAATGAGAATAGAGAATTCACAGAAAAGTAAACCCAAGAAGCTAACCATGAAACAAATGCTCAAATTAACCTGGAGTTTGAAAAGTGTATATCTGAGTAAAAATAAGGTGCCCCTTTAGATGGCAAAATTATAAGGAGTTTGAATACCCTTAACTGGCCTGGGTGTGAGGAAAAAGCGCCCTTACATGTGGAAGCGACATGGCATCATCCACTAGCCTTACATCTACACATTAACCTCATCTCGACCATTCCTCGAGATGTCATGAGGTTATGATGATCAATCCTCGGATCCATCGATCAATTCCTCGGAGGCAGAGGTAGGAACACACAGGGTGAAAAAACAAGATGTTAATGATAGCATTACTCATGGTAGAAACCAAACCCAATCCACAAAACTGGAAACAAACTGAACACTTACCAACTGAATCATGTCTGAATAAACTTTGGTTCGTTGACACTGCTGAATACAAGGCAAGTTAAAACACACACACACACACACACACGCACACACACACACACCTATCACCACAAATTGAATGAAGATGCAGGTATGAGAATTCCGTTATCTCCCGTTAAACCAGATACTAAAGAGGCTTGCAAAAATGTAAACAATCTCTCTCTAAGTTTTATTTATTTAAGTAATCTCTATCACCAACGTGGGGCTCGAACCCATAACCCCAAGATCAACAGGTGCATGCTTCTGACTGAGCCAACCAGGCACCCCCAAAGTACCCTTCTACACGGACTTTTGTTTTTGAAAATACAAGTGTTTTTCATTAAATATGTTAACTGTTTTAACATGTATGGATGTATCAGTGTTATTTTAAGTAAATTAACACTTTTGACAACAATTCTCATTGGGAGGATTATAAAGAAACCACAAACTTAATTAGAAAAAGAATTAGGCAACCCAATACAAAAATTGCCTAATGGGGCGCCTGGGTGGCTTAGTCGGTTGAGCGTCCGACTTTCGCTTAGGTCATGATCTCGCGGTTTGTGGGTTCGAGCCCCGCGTCGGGCTCTGTGCTGACTGCCAGCTTGGAGCCTGGAGCCTGTTTCAGTCTGTGACTCCCTCTCTCTCTGACCCTCCCCTGCTCACGCTGTCTCTCTCTCTCTCCTAGAAATAAATAAAACATTAAAAAAAAATTAAAAAAATAAAAAAAAATTGCCTAATGATCTGAGCAGACTGCACAAAAAGTCCAAATGACTACGAGTTACATTAAAAGGTCCTCGACCATTACTAAGGTGTATAGTAATGTCAGTAGTATTATACCAACATTAATTTCCTGAGTTTTGACATTTTTTATTTTATTGCAATAAATTTAACATGAAATCTACCCTCTCAACAATTTTTTTAAAAATCTTTACTTAGTTTTGAGAAAGAGCATGCAAGCAGAGAAGGGGCAGAGAAAGAGGGGTATAGTGGATTCAAAAAGGCCTCTGCTCTGACAGCACAGAGCCCGACACAGGGCTTGAACTCAAGAACCGTGAGATCATGACTTGAGCCAAAGTCAGAAGCCTTACCCACTGAGCCACCCAGGTGTCTCTTCTTCTAACAAATTTTTAAGTGTGTTATACAGTGGTGTTAATTGTAGGTATGGTGTTGTACCACAGATCTCTAGAACTCATTCATCTTGCTTACCTGAACTTTATATCAGCTGATAAGTAATTTTCTATTTCTTCCTTCCTCCAGCCCCTGTCAACCATCATTCTATTCTTTGATTCTGTGAATTTGACTATTTTTTAAAGTTTTTTTTAACGTTTATTTCTTTTTGAGAGACAGAGAGAGACTGAGAATGATGGGGGGGGGCAGAGAAAGAGAGAGAGACACAGAATCTGAAGCAGGCTCCAGGCTTTGAGCTGTCAGCACAGATTCAGCGGGGCTCGAATCCACGAACTGTGTGATCACGACCTGAACTGAAGTCTGACGCTTAACTGACTGGGCCACCCAGGTGCCCCAAAATGTGACTATTTTTTTTTAAAGATTTAATTTTTTTTAAGTAATCTCTATACCCAGTGTGGAGCTCAAACCTACAACCCTGAGGTCAAGGGTTGCATGTTCTACTGACTGAGCCAGCCAGCTACCCCTGCATTTGACTATTTTACATACCTCATGTAAGGGGAATCATCCAGCATCGTCTTTCTGTGACTGGCTCACTTCAGTTAGCACGACGTCCTCAAGGTTCATCCATGTTGTCGCGTATTGTATAATTCCCTTTCTTTAAAGCTGAATAATATCCCATCATATGTATATACCACGGGTTTCTTTTTTTAATCCATCCACTGGTCAATGGATATTTTTTCCAATGTTTATTTATTTTTGAGAGAGAGAGAGCACAAGCAAGGGAGGGAGAGAGACAGAGGGGTCAGAGAATCCAAAGCAGATTCTGCCAGCACAGAGCCCAATGCGGGGCTGGAATTCCCAAACCGTGAGATCCTGACCTGAGCCAAAGTCAGATGCTTAACAGACTGAGTCACCCAGGCGCCCATGCTCTCACTCTCCTTTTTACTGCCTTCACTTAGTTTTCTTTTGTCTGTTTTCAAGGTTAGATATTTTTGTACAGGGAACAAAACTTATGTATTCTTTTGTATCTTTTTATTTTCTGCAACGTAGTATGTGTGAGGGTTGTAGACGTAGTTGTACACTTCTCAGCAGGCCTTAGACTTTTCAGTTTCAGGACTCCTCTACACTATGAAAGAAAAAGAAGTATTCAGAGTCCCAAGAGCTTTGGCTTATGCGGGTTCTATCTATGAATACTTGCCTTATGAGGAATTAAAATGGAGAAAATCTCAAAGTGTTTATGTATCAGTTATTTAAAAATCACATTTTAAAATTACATGTTAATGCAAAGAATATATTTAATGAAAAGCACTATCTTTTAAAACAAAAGCCAATGGGGGCTCCTGGGTGTCTCAGTCGGTTGAGTGACTGACTTCGGCTCAAGATGGCATGATCTCACAGTGGGTTCCAGCCCCACATCGGGCTCTGTGCTGACAACTCAGAGCCTGGAGCCTGTTTTGGATTCTGTGTCTCCCTCTCTCCCTGCCCCTCCCCCACTCATGCTGTGTGTCTCTCTGTCTCAATAATAATACACATTAAAAAATTTTTTTTAATTTTAGGGGCGCCTGGGTGGCTTAGTTGGTTAAGTGTCCGACTTTCGCTTAGGTCATGATCTCACGGTTAGTGGGTTCGAGCCCCGCGTCGGGCTCTGTGCTGACTGCCAGCTCAGAGCCTGGAGCCTGTTTCAGTCTGTGACTCCCTCTCTCTCTGACCTTCCCCTGCTCACGCTGTCTCTCTCTCTCTCCTAGAAATAAATAAAACATTAAAAAAATTTAAAAAAAAAATAAAAAATAAAATTTTTTTTAATTTTAAAAAGACAAAAGCCAATGAAAAGAATGGCATTGTTTTACATTTTTGCAAATGCTTTTTTAAAAAAATGCTTGTTTATTTATTTTGAGAGAGAGTGCGAGCAGGGGAGGGGCAGAGAGAGAGAGAGAGAGAGAGAGAATCACAAGGAGGCGAATCCCAAGATGAATTGCAAGATCATGACCTGAGCTGAAATCAAGAGTCAGATGCTTAACGGACTGAGCCACCAAGGCGTCCCTTTTTTATGAATGTTTTTAGTGTCTGGCTTGATGGAACAGACTGTGGGATTTCCCAGCCTCCACAATTGCATAAGCTGATTCCATATAATAAATCTCTTCCTTTGGATCTATTGTTCTGTTTCTCCAGACCACCCTGACTAACACACCCATCCTCCAAGCCTATAAATGTCTCACTGGCTTCAGGTACCATCTTTTCCTTCCTTGTCCCATCAGGTCTGGGGGTGGTAATCGCTCCTCCCCGTTGCTGGTACCAGATCTCCCACCATCCCTTACTGGACCTCTTAATCCTGTCTGACCTCTGTAACTAGTTATGTTTAATTAGGCCCTGGACGGTGCCATCAGTTTCACAGTGAGATTCTGACGGATACATTGACCACATCCTTGCTCTGTCCAACCCATACCTTCTACCTGGGATCTTTTTCCTTTTGTGATTTAAGAACCTTCCTCCAGAGAGAGTGTAAGTTTGCTTTTCCATTTGCCAGTGGCACCAGCGGGGTACCGCTTTGATCTGAGTTCCCTTCATTCCAGGAGCCTATTGAAAACTACAGCTTGTTTTCATAATCAGAGCAGCTTGGAATGCTTTTCTTATTTTTCTGAGTTCTCCTTTAATAAACCTAAGCTGGGAAATTCCTCACTAGATTCTCATATCTTTCATGATTTTGCAAGAACTATTGTTAGCATTTTATCCAGTGCTTAGTTGCTTGCAGCAGAAGGGTTGATCAAAATAACCCAGCCTGGGGCATCTGGGTGGCTCAGTCCGACTTTGACTCAGGTCATGGTCTCTGAGTTCAAGCCCTGCGTTGGGCTCTGTGATGACAGCTTGGAGCCTGGAGCCTGTTTCAGATTCTGTGTCTCCCTCTCTGTCTCTGCCCCTCCCCTGCTTGTGTTCTTTCTCTTGAAAATGAATAAACATTAAAACAAAAATTTTTATAATAACCCAGCCTGACATTATCAAAACTGAGAAAGCCCTGACCTCTCTCACATTTTTTCCCTGAGGTTATTGCATACACTGGTTATCTTGCATAATGACTCAGGAATAATCTGTTCTTCAACCTTGAATGAGAAACATGACAATAGAGCAAGACCACTGACTTCCAGGATATCGAAATTGTACTAGTCATCCATTGCTATGTAACAAATTATCTCAAAACTAAGCAGCTTAAAACGACACATTTATTGGGGCATGTGGCTGGCTCAGTTGGTAGAGCATGTGACTCTTGATCTCAGGGTCATGGGTTCAAGCCCCCACATTGGGCATGGAACCTACTTAATTAAAAGAAAAAAAAACCAACACATTTATTATCTCGTAGTTTCTATTAGTCAAAGGTCTGAGCATAGCTTATGTCAGCCTTCTGTTTTACAGTTTCTCACTAGGCTAAAACCAAGGTGCTACTCCAAGGCCTGTAGTCTCATCTGAAGTCTCAACTTGGAATGACTCACTTCCAAGCTCATTCATTGGTTTTGTACAACATTCCTCACAGGATGTTGTGCTGAGTGCCTCAGTTCCTTGCCAGCTATTGGACAGAGGATTCTGGTTCTTGCCACCTGGGCCCTTCCAAAATGGGAGGTCAAAGTATAACCACTTACTGCGTTAATAATGAAAGCCAGGAAGGCAATAGAGAGAATTTGCTAGGCAGACAGAAGTCCCAGGCCTTTGTAACCTGACCTTGGAAATGGGACAACATCCCATCACTTTCACCATATTCTATGAGCCATAAGCAAGTTACGAGGTGCAGCCCACACCCAGAGGAGCTGAACTACACAAGGGCATGGATATCAGGAAGCGGAGTTCATCAGGTGCCATTTTAGAAGGCCACCTACACTGCGAGAACGGGGTCTGGGTTTCCATCTGCAGCTCAGTTTTCAACGGCCACACAGCAATTTCAGCACCTTGATAGGAGCAGAATGATGGCAAACTTTTTATAACACGTATCTGTACAGAATACCTTCACTGTCCAAGCACCCTGGTTTGGCTACTTCTTCAGTAGGCTCATCAGATAAACCAACCGCTTTGTCTACAAATAACTCTCAGTTGTCAGGGAGTCTTGATATGTTAGTATTGTTATTGCAGAGGATACTATAAAATCTCCTCTTAGGGCACCTGGCTGGCTTAGTCAGAAAAGTGTGAGATTCTTTTTTTTTTTTAATTAATGTTTTCTTTTATTTTTGAGAGACAGAGAGACAGAGCATGAGTAGGGAAGGGGCAGAGAAAGACGGAGACACAGGATCTGAAGCAGGTTCCAGGCTCTGAGCTGTCAGCACAGAGCCCAACACGGGGCTCAAACCCATGAACCATGAGATCATGACCTAAGCCGAAGTTGGACGCTTAACTAACTGAGCCACCCAGGTGCCCCAAACATGAGAGTCTTGATTGCTGGGCTGTGAGTTCAAGCTCCATGTTGGGTATAGAATTTACTAAAAAAAAAAAAAGTTAATAAACTTAAAAAAGTAAAATCTCTTGCTCAAGGAGACCTTTGAACATGGAAGAGCTTTTTTGCCATTTTGTTAGAATATCCCGTATGAATACAATTCCAATACCTGTTGTATGTCGTGAGTTTGATTTTGGCTGAAGAAGAACCATCTTTCTTCTTATGGCCAGTAATTCTTTTGCCTGGTACTGAGCTCCAGTCACTCACTTTTAGACACATAGCTAAAGGGTGTGAACAAATCATAATAAGCTTGTAATTTCTAATTCCCTCATTGGCTTCTCCATTTCTGTTCCATTATTAATGACAGCACTGATTTTCCACTCTACACATACTTTATAAGCTATATCCACTATCTTGTTAACTATGTATAAGACCTAGGAATATCTTAGCAATCAAGTAGAAATATAGTTAAATCCATTATAAATCAGGGACTCCTGGGTGGCTCATTGGTTAAGTGTCTGACTCTTGATTTCAGCTCAGGTCATGATGTCATGGTTCATGAGATGGAGTCCCACTGTGCTGACAGTTCAGAGCCTGCTTGGGATTCTCTCTCTCACTCTGCCCTTCTCCCACTTGTGCACATGCATATGCTCTCTCTCTCTCTCCCTCAAAATAAATAAACTAAAAAAAAAAAAACAGATAAAAAGACACCTGATCATTTCTTCATATCCAAATGTTTCATGTACAAGGTACAGAAGCAATATAAAGAGTAAGTCTGTGCACAGCTTAATAAGATGCAGACAATTTTTCAAAACAGGTTTTCTAGAAAGAACTTGTGGGAATAATAGCTTGGGCAAATTTTGAAAATCATTCATCTTTCACTTCTGAAAACAGTTGATAGTACTTTACAGTCAATTTGGCAGCTTTGATTTAAGCTTTTGGCCTTACTAGACTCAAAACTTACATATGTATGTACTTATAACTATATAAATTATTTTTCAAAAGTATTCTTTTTATTTATTTATTTTATTATTTATTTAATTTTTAAAAATGTTTTATTTATTTCTGAGAGAGAGAGACAGCGTGAGCAGGGGAGGGTCAGAGAGAGAGGGAGATATAGAATCTGACGCAGGCTCTAGGCTCTGAGCTGTCAGCACAGAGCCCGACGTGGGGTTTGAACCCATGAACCATGAGATCATGACCTGAGCCGAAGTCAGACACTTAACTGACTGAGGCACTCAGTCAGTTTATTTATTTAACGTTTATTTATTTTTATAAATATATGTTATATAAATATACGTTATTAAGTAAAGTATTCTTATAAAATATGTTGTTTTGAAGTTTGCTTAGTGAGAACAACATGTATTTGGAGCATCTCATTTCTAACACCTTCCTA
The DNA here is from genome assembly GCF_003009895.1 of Hyaena hyaena. Lineage (NCBI taxonomy): Eukaryota > Metazoa > Chordata > Mammalia > Carnivora > Hyaenidae > Hyaena > Hyaena hyaena. The sequence continues at coordinate 767,548 of NW_024081500.1, read as the reverse complement.
TTTTTTCATACTCTTTGCATTTACTATTAGGTATGGATCAAAGCTGATTTATCATACAAGTTGTACATAATTTTAGAGAGTTTTATTTCCATTTCAAGAAATTAAAGTCAGCAAAGTTGTCAAACTTTTAAAATTCATCTTCACAAATGTGAAGGAATACTTTTTACCATTTATTTATTTATTTTAAACTTTTAACTTCATTATAATTTTTTAACATTTGTTTATTTATTTTGAGAGAGAGAAAAGAGAGAGAAAGAGAGAGAATGCCAAGCAGGCTCCGTGTTGCCAGTGCAGAGTCCCACGCGGGGCTTGATCCCACAAACTGTGAGATCATGATGTGAGCTGAAATCAAGAGTTGGATGCTTAATTGACTAAGCCACTCAGGAGCCCCCTTTTTTTATTCTTTAAGTAAGCTTCCCACCCAGTTTGGAGCCCAACACAGGGCCTAAACTCCAAACCCTGAGATCAAGACCTGAGCCGAGATCAAGAGTTGGACACTTAATTGATGGAGCCACCCAGGCACCTCTGAGGTAATACTTTTTAAAATACAGTTAAATAACTAAATAATTAAATAAGTAAAAAATTTAAATTTACTAAAGATTATTTTTAATAGTATGAATTGTAGAATACAAAACAATTCTACAAAGAAGGGTGCCATAGAAATGATCTCTGAATTTCTATCCGATCTGATCTTTGCTGTTTTGCCTCACATTATTATTCACATTTTTATAGGCATGTCCATCCCAAGAGGAACAAATTGTCTTCCTAACGGTATCTAAATGAAGCACCTTTATTTTTTATCTAAAAAATATTTTTTAGTTTTTTTAATGTATTTCTGAGAGAGAGAGAGACAGTGTGAGCAGGGGAGGGTCAGAGAGAGAGGGGAAACACAGAATCTGAAACAGGCTCCAGGCTCCGAGCTGTCAGCACAGAGCCTGACATGGGGTTCAAACCCTCGAAGCGTGAGGTCATGACGAAGTCGGATGCTTGACCAACTGAGCCACCCAGGCGCCCCTAAATGAAGCACCTTTAATCTTCACACCGACACTCAGCTCTATTTCCTGATTTGTATAATTACATGGAAGTTCTCAAAATTTGTTTTGGGGCATGGAGAAGACGTGGTGGAATAGACAGATTTCCCCTCTCAGAACACTGGTGAAGATGCTGAGGTCTTGAAGCTGATTGCGGGTCCCAGAGATTGCCCTCAGAGAGGAAGGGAGTTGCCGTGCCCACTCCCCTGTCCTTGGTCACAGCCCCTCCCTAGGGGCAGCTCACATCCAATGCCAGGTGAATGTGTAATAGAAAGACCTGGCCTGCTTGCCCCCGTTTGAGACACATACTCGGGGGCATTCGCTCTAGCTGCTTGTGGGGCTGCATGAGGTCTCTAGTTCAGCTTCTTCCTCTCCCTGCCCCCCTTTACGCTGTTGAACCTGACAGCACTCCCCAGTTAATATCCTAAACCCTAATTTCTTTTTCAGAGTCCTTTTCCTGAAAACTCAACCTACAGCCTACAGGCTTTCACAATCATCATTAATTATTTCATCGTCTTACTCCTGTAATTATGTAATTACTCACACGTGCGCACATACACACACACTTCAACTGACATAAAATTGTGACTGAATACGCACACAAGGTTTTCACTCCACCGTACACCAGGATGCTCAAATTTAAAAGTGATTATTATGATCTTAGGGACGCCTGGGGGGCTCAGCTGGTTAAGCATCTGACTCTTGATTTCAGCTCAAGTTGTGATCTCATAGTTCGTGAGTTCGAGCCCTGCATCAGACACTGGGCTAACAGCCCAGAGCCTGCTTGGGATTCTGTCTGTCTCATCTCTCTGCCCTTCCCCCACTGGTGTAACCATGTGGGTATGCACTCTCTGTCTCCCCCAAATAAATAGATGAACATTTAAAATAATAATAAAAGTGGCTACCATGATCTTAAATTAGAAGAAAACCATCTGCCTTGTTCAAGATCCCCAACGGTATTACGCTGGTTAGGTGTGATGGTAACCCAACTGATCACACACTCGTTTTGACTCCACACAAGTTCAAGGATGCCAGGAAAAACCTTCAATCTAGCATTCAGTGTTTCAACCTTCAAAAGACTGAAGGAAGGCTGAAGCCAAATAGAAAAATTTGAACAAACGCAGAGGCTGAAGTGGAACTTGAGCACAAACCAAATGCATCTATACTCGTGTATGTGCGTGTCTGTGTGTTTGTGTGTGCATATGTGTGTGTGTATGTGTTTACTTCAGCACCAAGTATGGACAGACAGATCAACATGGATATGGTTTGCTTTCTTAGAACTTCTGTCACAAACTACCACAAAGTGGGTGGCTTAAAACAACAGAAATCTATTCTCTCACATGGTGGAGGGCAGGAGATGGAGATGGGGTGTGAGCTCCCTCTGAAGGCTCCAGCCTGGTCTCTTCCAGCTTCTGGTGGATGCCAATAACTCCTTGTCATTCCTTGGTCTGCAGATGTATCATCTTCTGATCTCTGCCGCCCTCATCTTCCCTATGTGTATCCTTTGTGTCTTCCAATCTTTCTTTCTTTATAAAGATACCAGTCAATGGGGGCAACCTGGTTGGCTCAGTTGGTTGAGCATCCCACTTCGGCTCAGATCATGACCATGGTTCACAAGTTCGAGCCCCTCTTTGGGTTCTGTGCTGACAGCTCAGAGCCCAGAGTCTGCTTCAGATTCTGTCTCCCCCCCTCTCTCTCTCTCTCTGTCCCTCCCCGGCTCCCCCACTCACACTCTGTCTGTCTCTCTCTCTCAAAAATAAACATTAGAAAAAATTAATGGGGCTCCCAGGTGGCTCAGTAGGTTAAGTGTCCGGCTTTGGCTCAGGTCATGGTCTTCCAGTTTGTGAGTTTGAGCCCTGCATTCGGCTCTGTGCTGACAGCTCAGAGCCTGGAGCCTGCTTCAGGTTCTGTGTCTCACTCTCCCTCTGCCCCTCCCCTGCTTGTACTCTGTGTGTCTCTCTCTCAAAAATAAATAAGCATCAATAATATTTTTTTAATCTTAAAAAAAAAAAGATACCAGTCATTGGATTTAAGACTCACTCTACTACAGTATGACCTCATCTTAACTCGATTACATCTATAAAGACCCCCAAATCAGGTCACATTCACAGGTACTAGGGATTAGGAATTCAATGGGGGGGGGGGGGTTGCATAATTCAGCCCATGACAGGTACCATATGTGATTCAGGGTGAAGAGGTACCTGGGGAGTAGACAAGAAGGGGGGAGTCAAGAAAAGACAAGCAAGGGGCGCCCAGGTGGCTCGGTTGGTTAAACATCTGACTTGGGCTCAGGTCATGATCTCCCAGTTCGTGAATTCAAGCCCCGAATCGGGCTCTGCGCTGAAATGCAGAGCCTGCTTTGGAATCTCTGCCTCCCACCCCTTCTCTGCCCCTCCTCTGCTTGTGCTCGCTCACTCTCTCTTTCTTAAAAATAAACATTAGGGGCGCCTGGGTTGAGCGTTGGTTGAGCGTCCGACTTCAGCTCAGGTCATGATCTCGCAGTTCGTGGGTTCGAGCCCCATGTCAGGCTCTGTGCTGACAGCCAGCTCAGAGCCTGGGGCCTGTTTTAGATTCTGTGTCTCCCTCTCTCTCTGACCCTCCCTTGCTCACGCTGTCTCTCTCTCTCTCTGAAATAAATAAAACATTTAAACAAGTAAAAAAAAAACATTAAAAATATTAAAGACCTTAAAAAAAAAAAAAAAGAAAAGAACAGGGCACCTGGGTGGCTCAGTTGGTTAGGTGTCTGACTTTGGCTCAGGTCATGATCTCACGGTCCACGGGTAGGAGCCCCGCATTGGGCTCTGTGCTGACAGCTCAGAGCTGGAGCCTGCTTCAGATTCTGTGTCTCCCTCTCTCTCTGACCCTTCCTTGCTCACGCTGTCTCTCTCTCTCTCTCAGAAATAAATAAAACATTAAGAAAGAAAACGCAAGCAAAGGAAAAAGAAAGAGGAGGGGGAGAAGGAAGAATATAGTAAAAATATTTCCATAAGTATAAATTGTCCTGTTTCTAGAAAATGCTGTGCATGTGTATGTAGAAATTAGAATAAAGAGCCAGCTTTCTAGTTTCTTGTAGGAATAATAACAACAGACAATCCTTGTGCGTGGCTTACTATGTGCCAGACCCTGTTTTAAGCACTTTACATATATTAGCTCCTGTGATCCTCATATCTCAACTCTATGATGTAAGTACTATTAATTATTATATCCATTTCACTGATGACAAAATTGAGGCATAACGAGACACAGTGAGGAAAGTGGCTGAGCCAGGATTCAAGCCCAGGCAGCCTGGCTTCAGAATTTGTGCTCTTAAACACTTTGCTATATATAATATAATCCTGTTCTCGGAAAACAAAAACACTACCTGTGTGTACAAATGCTTGTATATTTTAGAAAACTAAATAGATAATAAATAATAAAGTGAGGTGTCAAGATAAAAAAATAAAGAGGTGTCTGGCTGGTTCAATCAGTGGAGCATGCAACTCTTTATCTCAGGGTTATGAGTTCGAGCCCCATGTTGGTTGTAGGGATTACTTAAAAATAAAATCCTCTAATTTTTTTTAAGATTAGAATGTAAAATCTTGGATTCTAATCAGTTCTGTTTTGGGGTGGGGAGCGGATACAAGTGAATGAATGTTCTGATTGGCCTGTGTTCGGTCAAATGCCCAGACCACATGTTTTGCTAGAACATTCTTAGTAGAGTCACATGGAGTGGATTTCTCACACAAAAGAGGCTCTATTACCAGAGGAAGGGGAAGTAGATGGCAGCTGAGGAGCTTGGAAAAAACTACCCATCTACTCCAGTCTCCTTGAACCTCAGAACCACCCTCCCTGCCTTTGGCAGAGACGCAAAGAACAGAGTCGTTGAAGGTCCTTCACTATTCAGATGAACAGAAAGCATGGCCCTAAGAGGAAGAAACAGGCTGTGGAGAAACTCTCCCATAAAATCACACTCCTTTTTCCTACCCTCTGTCCAGGTAAGGGTTAGTGAAGGGACAAAGCTTTGTCTTCTCTGCACCACACACACACACACACACACACACACACACAGAGAGAGAGAGAGAGAGAGAGAGAGAGAGAGAGAGAGAGAAGGTGCCCCTGCACCCAAGTCCTGTGAGCAGCATGTGCCCATCTGGGCTAATTTAATGGTGCAATGGGAGCATGTGTCCCATTTGGATCATCTGGTATTTTGGTTGCTCTGCCAGTCTGAGGATTATCACACCTGTGGAGATTAAGTGGTGCTGGAGGATTATCTTGAGTTTGGAGTTTAACCCCCACGTGGAAGGATTTTCTGGCGATACACTAGGATTATCTCGGGTTTGGATTTGATCCCTCATATGGAAAGATTCTATGCTACCTTGATGTTCTTCGTGACCTGGTGCCTTCTTTTCTATAGTATTACCAGTGAGTTCTTGACTCAGACCTGCTTCAAGGCAGGTATCTTCCTGGCTAACAGTTCCTGTTCTGGGAAGTGGGGATGGATATGCAATGGGTGTGATGGTACTATTTTCCACTGGCACACTGTTCCAGGAGATCATAAGAATGGAAAACTGGTATCTCAGGAGTTGATGGGAATGGGGGTCCCCATATCTTAGGGGTATAGGAATTATGGATGTTGGATATCAGGGACTGAAAAGAACGACAGTACTTGTGTGCCTGGTGAGAATGGTGGCCTTGGTGTCTCCAGGGTTGATGGGAAAGGTAGATCCAGAGTCTCAGGGGCTGATAGGAACAGTGGGTCCAGTGTCCCAGGGGCTGATGGGAATGGTAAGTCCTGAGTCCCAGGGGCTGATGGGAAGGTGGGTCCAGAGCATTGGGGGCTGATGGGAAAGGTGAGTCCAGAGTCTCAGGGGCTGATGGAAATGGCATGTCCTGAGTCTCGGGGTCTGATGAGAACAGTAGGTCCTGAGTCTCAGGGGCTGATGGGAAGGGTGGGTCCAGAGTGTCAGGGGCTGGTGGGAAGCCGGGTTCAGAGTTTCACGGGGTGATGGGAAGGGTGGGTCATGAGTCTCAGGGATTCATTGGAATGGGGGGTCCTGAGTCTCAGCGATTGGTGGGAATTTCATCAGCTGAGTCCTAGGTGCCAAGGGAGTCACAAACTCTGTATAACAGAGAATGATGGAAACAGTCATGCCTGTGACTCACTACCCAATAGGAATGTAAGTCTTATGTTTTAGGAACTAACGGGAATTATGTCCTTTTATCCCAGAGGCTTAAACAAGTTCCAATCCAACCCATAAAGCCATTTGTTATTCATCTATCCCTCCATTCATTATCAAACCTCTTCCTGGGCCCCTGCTCTGAGCCACACCCTATGCTGGGTGATAGTGAGGACACAGTGATGACTCAGACCCAGATCCTGCCCTCAGTGAATTCGCAGAGCCAGACCCAGACACCAAGAATCCCGGCATGACAGGATCAGAGCCAGGAGAAGGAGACAGCAGGGTGATGCAGACACTGTCTTGTCCTGACCATAGGGCATCTGGGGTAAATGTAGAGTGACAGCAATTCTGGACACCAGATCAAGGCACAGGGCATGACAAAGTGTCCTTTTTATCCTATGTGAACTTGTGTGCATGACATGAGCCAAATACTAATCCCAGGTAAGCTGCGTATTGTTTTGCAGAGGCAGCTCACCTCCAAAGGAAAGGCATGGAACGTGGAGTCAGAGAGGCCTGGGTTCAAGTCCTGAAGATGCCATTCACTTTGGAGTTTGGCTAACTCACTATTCAGAACCCTCATCCTTACATAGAGATGAAACAATTCCAATTGTAAGACTGCTGTGAGGGGCGCCTGGGTGGCCCAGTTGCTTGAGCGTCCAACTCTTGGTTTCGGCTTAGGTCATGATGAGATCAAGCCTCACGTCCCAAGCTGGGCTCTAGCAGCCTGGAGCCTGCTTGGGATTTTCTCTCTCCCTCTGTCCCTCCCCTCCCCCACGATCTCTCTCAAAATCAACTTTAAAAAGTTATAAGATTGCTGTGATGATTGGATGATCTAAGGTATAGCAAATACCCTACCCCAGGACCCTTCCCAAGCTGGACATTCAACAAAGGGTATGTGTTCTCGCTACTATTATTCCTATCATTGGCAACTGAAAACACAATTTAAAAGACTTTGAAGTCAATATCAAATATCTGAGTTCAGAGGCTTAAGAGCACTGGAAGAAATCAGTAAAAAAAAAAAAGAAAAAAGAAATGGAGCACCTGGGTGGCTCAGTGTGTTAGGCATCCAACTCTTGATTTTGGTTTGGGTCATGATCTCAGGGTTCCTGAGTTTGGCACCTACTCCCGCTCTGCGCTAAAAGCGTGGAGGCTGCTTGGGATTCTCTGTCTGTCTGTCTGTCTGTCTCTGCTCCTCCCCAGTTCCTGTGCTCTCTCTCAAAATAAATACATAAACGTTTTTAAAAGAAGTAATTTGCATATGCATAAGCATTAGTTTCTATATGCAAGAAAGAAAACCAATCTCCCAATTGACTGAATAAGTATGGATAACAATTTATGCAACGGAATACTATATAGCCCCTAAAACGGAGGAGTTGGCTCAAGCATGGATATAGGATCTTCAAGATATAGTGTTAGAAAGGCAAAGTGTAGGACAATGTGATCCCCGGTGGGGACAAAAAAAGAGAAAAGGGTGGCATAACATATGTGCATAGATACATAGAATTCGGCTGAAAAGACGCACAAGAAATTGGTAAGCATAAGCTGTCTCCGGCAAGTACTGGGTGTCTGGGGGACAGGGTGGAAGGGAAATGCAGTTTTCACTGTTGGAGCCCTAGAATCGTATACCCAATGCTGCCTGAATGTGTTCCCTAAATGTCCCCTAGGCCAAACGTCCACCAAGTTCAAAGCTGCGCATAGCATCTATCTTCTCCTGTCCCCAATTCCTACGGGTTCCCAGTTGGAAACAACTTCTGTCCCCTCAGCTCCTGGGCCAGACTCCTGGTGGCTGTATCTTCTTCACCCCCTCATTCCTCGTCACCCCCACAGTCGGTCAGTGCCCAGTCCCTCCTGCCCCCACACATTCTCTGCCCCACCCTCTCCTTTCTGTCTGCAGGGTCCCAGCCCCGGCTCGGGCATCCTCCCCCTCCACCCATCCCCCACAGGGCCCCAGAGGGGTCTCTCTGACGCCCAGATCTGACCACAACCCTCCACGGCTCCCGGTCACCCCTAGGAGAAAGTTCCCAGCCTCACGAGCCTGGCCCCGCCCACCGCCTCAGCCGCATCCCCGGAGCTCCTCGGCTCCTGTCCTCTAAGGCTCCAGGCCGACTCCGCCTGGCGGTCCTCCCGGAATCGCGCCCGCTTCCCCGCCTTTGAGCCCCTGCCTGGAACGCCCTTGCTGCGGCCAGTCCCCCTCTCGGCCATCCAGATCTAACTTCTCCCGGTTCTCGGAGGTCCCTTCGGCCGTCTCCAGCCGAAAGGGTTCCTTCCGCCCCGGGGCTCCCACAGCCGCTGGCCTCGGGCTCTGTCATACCCCGATCGCCCCGGATTGGAACTGTCTGCGTCTAGGGCTGTCTCTTCCATCAGACTGTGAGCTCCGTCGGCAAGGGCAGCTATGGGTTTGATTCACCTTTGGGGCCCCAGTGCGGGGGGCGGGGGGCGGGTGGCGGCGAAGCGGAGGGAGGGGAAGGAGGCTGGGAGGGCAGGAAGGGGGGGAGAGCGAGGAGGGGAGCGGACCCCGCTGGGGCGGGGTGGGGGGGGGCGGGAGGAGGAAGGGGGGAGACACAGACGGAGAGACCGGCAGGAGAATGCACCGCGCAGGCGGCGGCGGCCGCGGCGTGCAGGCGAGGGCGCAGAGGTGGAGGGCGCGGGAGAAGGCGGAGAGGGGAGAGCCGGGCCGGCCGCGGGAGGCGGAGGGAGGGAGAAGTGGAGCGCGGCGCCCCGCCGCCCCGGCCCCTTTTGTCCCTTCCCTCCGCCCTGCGTCACGCTCCCGGCCGGCCTCCCCGCGCGCTCCCTCCCCCGCCCGCGCCTCCTCCCCGGGGCTGGATGGAATTTTTTCCCCTGGACCGGGGCCAGCTCCGGGGCCGGGGGAGGCAGGCCGGGCCCGGCCGGCGGCGGGGAGGGGCCGGGGCGGGGGCGCCCGGGGAGGGGGCCGGCCCGCGGGGTCCCGGGCGTAGACGCGGACCGGAGGGAGTCGGGAGGAGGGAAGGAGGATGGCGGGGCCGCCGGGAGGAAGGGGAGAGGCCGTCGGGCGACGGAGGCGGGGAGAGGATGGAGAGCGGGCGGCGGCGGCGGCGGGCCCGGCTCGGCGCGGCCTGGGGGCTGGCCGGGGAGCCCCTGCCCTCCGACGCGGGAGCGGCGGAGCCGTGAGTCTGCGGAAAGCGGGCTGGGGGTGGGGCGGGGGGTGGGGAGGGCAGTGGGGCCCGGACCCGGGGTCCCAGAAGGAGGAGGCCGCGGCGGCCTGGGTTTCTGGGTTCTTGGAGGAAGAGGGGGCTGGGGACCCGGGCTCCTGAATCCTCGGAGGAGGGGGCTGGGGGCCTGGATTCCGGGGTCCAGAGGAGGAGAGGGCGGGGAACGCCTCCTGGATTCCAGAGGAGGAGAGAGATGGGGTCGGGGTAGCTGGATGCGGAGGCTGGAGGACGCTGGGGCAAGATGCCCGCCCGAGCCCTCAGGGGAGGTGGAGGGAGAGAGGTTGGCTTTGGAGGTGCCTCTGGCAGCGGAAGGGTTAACGTCTGGCTGGAGGGGAGGGGGAGGGGCAGGGAAGGGGCTGCGGGGCTTTGAGGGGTCAAGGGTGAGCCGTGCGAGGTGGGGGCGGAGGAGGGGGGGAGGTTGTCTGGGCTGCCAGACAGGCCAGGGTCAGCGGCGGGGGCAGGGGATGTCTGGCGGAGGAGAGGCCCAGCATCCAGGCTCCCTTGGGGACCTGGGATTCCAGGCCCCAGCCCCCTCCTCCCTCAGACCTGGGAGTCCGCAACCCAGCCCCCTCCCCCAGAATTCCAGAATCCGAACCCTTAGCCCTCTTTACCCCAGGACCCGAGAGAGACTGGGCCTCGGGCCTCTTTTTCCCTCAGACCTGGGAGTCCACAGCCCAGCCCCCACCCTGCACAAAACGGCAGAGTCCGGGCCCCTTGCCCCTTCCTCCCCCGAACCCAGGCGTCCCCACCTCCTCTCTAAGCCCCAGCTGGATCCCAGCCCTCTGGGGGTTAAGGGGGCGGGGCCAGCTGGTTGCCATGGTGCCAGACTGTTTGGGTCTGCTCTCTGACCCTTGGGGGCTCCCCAGGGTCTGCAGAGAGGGGGAGGGGGACCCAGACCTGAGGGAAGTCCAGCGCCAACCCCTTCCCCAAATCGGGCCTATGGGCCCAGGGAGTTCGTGTCTCCATCGGCGCCGGGTCCGGTGACCTTGAACAAGTCCTGACGGTTCTCTCTGGGTCTCAGTTTCCACAACGAGAAATTTTGGGGGGGAGTGGGGAGATGCTAGGGTCCTGCAAATCTTTAAGATTCTCAGCTCCCCTCTCACCCCCTCCTCAGGCCCCAGGCAGCCCCGGGGCATGCTGGGAACCCGGCCTGGGCTCCGGGCCAGGTTGGGGGGGGGGCGGGGGCAGCCTCCTCCCTTCCCCTTCCTCCCCACCTTGGCCTGACTCTCGCCCCCGCCTGAGGGTCTGGGAGGTTGGGAAGGAGGGAAGGGGTATGAGGACCCGACTCTGGCCCCCCATCTCCTTTCCTCCTCCGCCCCCTTCCCGCCTCTCCTCCCCCTCCTCAGCAGGTCGCTACCCCAGCCCTGGGCCCCTTCTCAAACCACCCCCACCCCACCCCCAGCTCCAGACCTGGCTCCGGGCTCTGCGAGGGGGAGGGAGAGAGGGAAGGAGAAAGACAGAGAGAGAGAGAGAGAGAGAGGCGCAGAGAGAGGCAGAGGGGGCGAAGGAGAAGGGAGGGAGAAAGAAGGGGGGGTGGGAGGGAACGGAGGAAAGAGGCAGAGGGAGACAGAGATGAGAGATGGAGAGAGAGGGAGAGGAGAAGGGAGAGGGGCAGAGACAGAGACATTAAGGAAGAAAGAGACTGAGAGCATGAGAGACAAAGAGAGAGGGAGGGAGGAGGACAAGGGAGGAAGAAAGACAGAAGGGAAGGAAAAAGAATAAGGAAGGAGAAGAGAGGGAGAGGCCATCTGTGAGGGAGAGCGCCGAGGCCGAGAGAGAGGAGGCCGCGAGCGGGGAGTGAGCAATGCAGAGCCGGAGGCCCAGACGCAGGCGGAGGTGGAGCCCAGGTAAGCCGGGAGCGGACTCGGGCGCCGGGCGCAGCAGGAAGAGGCGCGGGAGGAGAGGGCCAGAAAGCTGGAAACAGAGCGTGGGACAGACAGCACCGGACGGAGGGACCGACCTGCCGCCCGCAGGTGCACGGACTGCTACCCCGGGGTGGGGAGGCTGGGGGCCCGCGCAGCCCACCAGGCCCAGCCCCTCCCACTTGCTCCGGCCAAGCCTCTCCCCTCGGCCGTCTCACCTGCCCAATGGGGGGGGGGGGGCTGCCAGCACCTTGCTAGCCCCGGGCAGTGTTAGTGCTGGGGGGCATAGCTGTCACCGTTACAAATGACAATGACGGGAGGCCAGAAGAAGACCTGAGAGAGGGGAGGAAATATCCAGAGCGGGTGGCAGGTTTCATACCCCCGCCTCCGCCCTAGCCCTGGATTCCAGAATCTGACAGGTAGGTAGGGAGCTGCTTGCCCAAAGGGCCCCACTGCAACACAGGTGAGGCTCCCTCTGACTCCGCATCCGGGAACCAGGCTGTGCCCTCCCCCGGGGGGCAGGCCTGGCTGGACTCCCGGGTCTGAGGGAGGAGGGGGCCGGGGGCCCGGATTCCTGGGGCCTGGCACCCACCCGTAGAACCGACCTTGCGGGGCCTTCGCCGCACACAAGCTCGAGTCTGTGGGTCCGTGTCGGGGGCTCACCATCGCGGCTGGGGTCTTCCCGGCCCTCCCCGCCCTCCCTGGTCCTCCTGGCCCCCATCTGTCCGTCCATCCGTCTGTCTGTCCACCTGCCGCGCCCCCCGGGCTGAGGTAGGAGGTTGTATAGTTGAGGAGGACACCCACGGAGATCACTATACGGCCTCCTAGCTTTCCCCAGGCTGCGCCCTGCACGGGACGCCCGGCGGGGACCCCAGCCCCTGAGCGCTGCCCCAGGCCGGGGGGACCCTGGGAGGAGGAGCCCGGCTGTCTCTCCCGTCCTCCCTCTTCCGTTTCCTCCTCCCCTTTCCCTCAAGGAGTTGCTTTCCCGCCAAGAAACCTCTATTTCACTTTCTCTGTCTGTCCGTCTCCACTGTGTCTCTGGACTTCTGTGTGTCTACACAGCAGCCCCTCAGACTCTCTCCATCTCTCTCTCTCTCTTATTGTGTTGTCTGGTATCCCTCCGTGTCTCAGCTTCTGTCTCTCAGGGTCTCCCGGTATCTCTGTGCCATCTCCACTCTGACCCCCCACCCCCACCCCACCCCAGGCCCTGTTGGGCCACCACACACCTACACTGCCGGCCTCTGGGTCCCTGAGACCCTTTAACCTGTGAGGACATCCAGGGTCACAGGTGAGGTTCTTGGGAGCCTGGCGTCCGGACCGACCACGAGTCTGGGGATTGCCCGCCTGACCCCTGACCGCTCACACCCTTTCTCCGTGAAAACCCAGAGCTTGACATTTGACCAGCCACAGAAATCCGACCTCTGACCCTATACCACGTGCCCCTCCCCCACCCCGTGGTGACCTCACAAAGGTCACCAGCTTCTCCCTGGGCCTAGACGCTCCGCTATGGCCCTGCTGGCCCGAGACAGCGCTGTCCCATCTGCCCTGGTGGCCCTCACGGTCTTCAGGGCCCCTGCCTGGGCCTGTCTCATCTGCTTCACGTCCTATAAGGAGCGCACCCGCATCTGCCAGATCTTTGTGGGTACGCAGGGCCCCCAGCTGGAGGCGTGTCAGGAGGCATTCAGCAGCGCCTTTGCAGACCTCGCGGACACCGAAATCAGTGAGGAGACCTGCCACTGTCCGCCAGGGTCCGGGGGGGGGGGCCGTGCAGAGAGGGACCCAGCGCCTTGAGAACTGCTGAGATTCACACACAGAAGGGACGGTGGGGGAGACTTAGGGCAGGGAGTGAGGGACGGACTTGGGGGCGGATAGACATTTGAGGGGACGGACTCAGGAGGTGGGATAGAGATGGGGGACAGACCGGGAGGGGGAACAGAGATGGGGAATAGACTCAGAGAGGGGAGAATAGAGATGTGGGGGGACAGACTCTGGGTGGGGACAGACTCAGAGATGGCGGACAGCAGTGGAGTGTGGACAGAGACTTGGAGGCAGAAGGTGTCTTAGAGGGACAGAGAATGTCCACACTGTGGACGTGGTGTCGAGGGCACTGCTTTCCCAGCCTCTGCCCTCCACCCTCACTCCCAGACTACGATGAGAGAAGCCACCTGCGTGACGCCTTCACCCAGATGACCCACTCTCTCCAGGAGATAGCTGTTGCCCAGGGTGAGTGGGCTGGGGATGGTTCGGCGGACGTGGGTTGGAAGCCCCCAGGAGGTGGACGTGTGTGGGGGAAGGGGACCCAGAATGTGGCAGATCCTGAGGCGGTGCTAGTAAGCTGAGTGAGCTTGGTCACGTGTCGGGAAGAAGGGATGGGCGGATGCGGGCAGGGAGGTGAAAGAATAGTGCAGAAATGACCTAGAGTCTGAAGCCCAGTTGGGAACAGGCAGACATGAGTTCTGACCTGGTGGTGTGGCTCCCCTTCTTCCTGGCTATGAGGTTCTGGATGGGCTGCTGCCTCCCTCAGGGCCTCAACATACCCACCTGTAAGATGGGACAATTTCTTTGCTTCCCTGATGGCTGTGCAGGGTGGTGAGCGAGAGAAGCCTCCTGACCAGACAGACCTCAAGAGTGGGAGAGAGGAGGGAGGCCGGAGTGCCGTTTGCAGCCTAGCCTGGCCCGTTGGAGGTCCAGGGCTCGGGGTTTATTTCTACATCTGCAGTTAGGCCTTTGTTTTCTGCTCTTGCCCACCAAGCTTTCTGACAATGATCCTGAAAGATGGGAGGTTCCTGTCCACCCAGGGGGTGTCTGGGGAGGGAGTCAGCACGGAGAAGACTTCAGGTACAGATCCCCCAAATCTGGGCCCCAAAGAGAGGCCTCAGTGACTCAGAGCTGGGGTGGGACTCGGGACTCCAGGAAACACCTTTTCTGCCCCACGTAGACCACCGCGTCACAGGAGTTTTTGAAAAGAGCAGGACGAAGTCCGGTTCTGCATGTAGGAGACCTCCCCCTAGAGCTGTGTGTGGACGGACGGGAGCGAGGAGACAGTGGAGGCTGGGAGGCCTGGGTGGAGGCTGGGGTGAGGGAGGCCTGAGCCGGGCAGGGCTGTGAAGGTGCAGAAGATGACATGGATGAAGATGAGAGTCCAGAGCCAGAGGGACAGGAGGTGGGTCTGATGGGGCTGTTTGGGGAGTTGGAGGGTAACGGGCAGCACCCTGGGCCCCCACGCGAGGGTGGGCGCTAGGTCCTCCCTGGAGACGGGGAGTCTGGGAGAAAGAACAGGAGTGGGAGTAGCTGGTGAGCTGGGCTAGGCTGGAGTGACGGTGAGGGATCCCGGGGAGGCAGCCAGACTCATGGGCCCAGGGCTTAGCCTCAAGGTCAGGGAGACTTGACACTGTCCTGAAGGAGCAGGGCTATGAGTGGGGGAAGGGCAGGCTCAGCTCTGGGAGTAGAAAGAGCTTCTGGAGGACGGACTGGAGGCCGGGAGAAGCTGGTGCAGTACGATCCACAGGTATCTACTGAGTTTTCCAGAAACAAGGCTGGGGACTTAGCTGTGACCAAAACTCCAAACCATTAGCCCTCAGGTTGGTTGTTTGTATTGGGGGCAGTGGGAGGGACAGACAATAAACAGAATCAATGAAATACTATAGTGTGTCAGTTGGTAATCCGGGATGTGGAGGAAAACAGTACAGAAAGGGAACAGGGTGCCCCATGGGATGATCATTTTAAAATTTTAAAAACGTTTTTATTGATTTTTGAGAGAGAGACAGAGCATGAGCAGGGGAGGGGCAGAGAGAGAGGGAGACACAGGACCCGAAACAGGCTCCAGGCTCTGAGCTGTCAGCACAGAGCCTGACGCGGGGCTCGCGGGTGAACTGTGAGATAGATCATGACTGTGTCCCGATGTCGGACACGAAACCCAACTGAGCCACCCAGGCGCCCCGGGCCTCCTGGGGTGATTATTTTAAATTGGTTGGTCAAGGTTGTTGCAGATGAGAAGATCCAACAGAGCAAAGACGGGAGCCATGCAGCCAGCCATGATCTGGGGGAGGAGCTAGCGGAAGGCGCTCAAGTGGGGGGGGGGGGGAAGCAAGAGGGGATGAAATCAGAGGCTTCAAAGAACCACATGCCATAGGACCTCCAGGCTAGTGGTTCTCAAGCTCCCATGGATGTCAGAATCACCTGGAAGCTGGTTAAAATGCAGCCGCCTGGGCCCCACCCTCCATTTCCGACCAGTAGGTCTGAGGTAGGGCCAGGAAGCAGATATTTCTAATAGGTTCCCAGATGATGCTCCGGGAACACACTTTGGGAACCGTTCTTGTGGGCCCTTGAACTGACTGCAGCTTTTGCTCTTGAGGCGGGAGCCACACTGGAGGACTTTAGGGAGAAAGAAAGAAGACAGTATCTGACTGAGGCCATGCAGACCAAGGGCAAAAGCAGGGAAACCAGGGAGGAGAAGGTCAGTGGTCGTTTGGACCGGCCGCAGTGGGCCAGGTGGGCCAGATGATGGCTGAGCTGCGGGGCAAGCGTGAGCGTGGAAGAGTAGGAAGGTCAAGGATGTGACTATGTGCCAGACCTGCCCCGAACATGGGAGAGGCTGTGTCTGCAGCTACATGTTAATTATCCTCCTAAAAGATAGACCAGTCCTGAGAGGTGGGGTTTTGTAGCCCCGTTTTCCAGATGGGGAAGCTGGGGCCCAGCTGGACAGAAAAGAAGGACCCAGGAGATGTCTGGATTGGGCGTGTGTGGGATGACGGGGGTGGGGGGAGGGGGGGATGGGAAGGGCATCTCCCAGGTCTTGCGGATGGAGGGCCCAAGAGGTGGACACACCGACTCCGAGAGGCTCTCGGTGGTGGCAGGTGGTACTGTTTGTGTATAAAAACCAGGGAGTGGACGGTATGGTATAGAGAAGGGAGGTTTGCCAGAGGTCATGGAGCTCAACCACCTGGGTTGAAGTCTAGCTGTGTGACCCTGGGCCACCTTCCTAACTTCTCTGTGCCTCAGTTTCCCCATCGCAAACTTGGAGATGGTAAATACTAGCAACTGACCCATCTGTAACACTCACTATGTACCATCCAAAGCGCTTACAGACATTCTCTTGTGCAGCCATTAAATGGCACATAGTTTGGCATGGGGCTGCATTTATATCGTATGGCATTAAATCTCGCCCCTCCCCCTCCAACCCAGCCCTAAGAGGCAGACGCTGATATTGTCCCCATCTTGCAAACTGAGGATCAGGAAAGTTAAATATTTGGCCAAGGTCTCATAAGGAAGAGGACTGGAAATGGAGATCTCAGATACGAGACAGACGGGTGAGCCAGGACTCCAACCCGGATGGTCTGAAACAGTTCCTAATGATAGGCACTTTACACACACACACACACGCACACACACACACACACACACGCACACTTCTTTTGGGGAGACTTTACAACACCCACTCACGCCCCCTTGTGGTTCACTTGATACAGCCTCCACCCCTCTGCCTCCGGACATTTCACTCTCTCCCTCTTTTATTCCCATGATTTACTTGACACAGCACACACATACCCCGGGCGTGGCTCACTTGGTATATCCCACACTCATCCTCCCTGTGAGTCACTTGGTTTGGCCCAAAGATACTCCTTGGATGACTCCACCAACATCCTGACCTCTCATTCTCATTTGAGCACCCCACTCTGACCACATCCTGATCATCCTGCCATCTCCAGACCACATGTCTGCCCTGTGGCCAAGGAGAGACACCTAAGTTCTTGACCCCTCATTCTGAACCCACCTCCGGGCTTCAGTGCCCGCGCTCTCCAGTTTACACCCAAGGGTCATCACATCAGCCACTCTTGCCAATATCCTCCATTCCTTCCCTTTCTGATCGGTTTTAAATCACAGAGGCACAGGGCGCTTGGGTGGCTCAGTTGGTTAAGGGTCCAATTCTTGACTTCAGCTCAGGTCTTGAGCTCAGGATTGTGAGTTCAAGCCCTGTGTTGGGCTCTGTGCTGGGTATGAAGCCTACTTTATTAAAAAAAAAAAAAAAAAAAAAGCCACAGAGGAATGTGTAGCAGCTTAAACAAGCTAGAAGTTTATTTCTCCCATGTAAGAGAAGTCTGGAGGTAGGCGCTTCAGTGTGGCAGCACCATTTCATCTCCTTGGGGACCCAAACCCCTTCCAGCTGCCTGCTTTACCATCCTAGGATGTAGCCCTTATCTTCATAGTTCTACAAGACTGTAGAGCTCTGGCCATCCAATCCAAGCTTCAGGCAGCAAGATGGAGGAAGAGGAGGGATCAATAAGAAGGTGCCATGTCTCTTTTAAGACTGTTTCCTATGAACTTGGTTATACGACCACAACGGGGTCACATGGCCACAACAACAGGCTACAAGGGAATATTGAGAAATCTAGTCTTTTAGCTGGGTGCTTGGCAGGAGCCAGGGGTGCTTTCCCAGCTGAAATGCAGTGTGACATTACTAAAGAGATATTTGGAGGCAACTAGCAATCCCTGTGTATTAGCTTGCTAGGGTTGCTATAACAAAGTGCCATAAACTGGGTAGCTTAAATAACAGAAAGGTATTTGTTCACAATTCTGGAGGCTGGAAGTCCAAGATCAAGGCATCAGGGTGAGCAGGGTTGGGTCCTTCCGAGGCCTCTCTTTGGCTTGTAGATGACCATCGCCTCTTCCACTGTGTCTTCACATGGTCTTCCCTCTGTGTGTCTGGATCCAGGTTTCCTCCTCTTATAAGGCAATCAGTCGTGGGTCAAGGTCCACCCTAATGACCTAATTTTAACTTAATGACCTCTTTAAGGCTGTATCTCCAAGTGCAATCACATTCTGGGGTGCTCGGGGTTAGGGCTTCCACATATGAATTTGGGAAGGATACGATTCAGTCCATAACACCTGCCACATTCCTAATTTCCAAAGCCACATCCACCAATCCACCAATCCAGCCATTCACTTTGAGAAAAGCCACCAATCCTTACAGTTTGGAGGCCTTTGCAAGGGTCAAAACTCCCAACACCCATAGGGACAGAGATAAAAAGTAAAAGAGGGGCAGAAATGAATAGAGTCTGGAAACCACGGAGAAGTGTCCGGTGCATGCCCTGTGGAGAGGGGGTGGCAGCCCCTAAGCTCTAGCTAAATCGCTGCCTCACGAAAATACAGTCTCTGTGTTGCAGCCCTTCCAAAATTTTTAAAAGAAATGCCAAACATTTCATGTGACTTTCCCAAATTTTATATGATGGCAACTGGTTAATTTTTAAAAATAATTTCCAGTCCAAAGATAACACATGCAAGAGATGGACTGGAGCCACAGGCCACCAGCTGTGGTCTCCATTCCAGCTCAATCCTGGAATTCATTCTACACATACTTATTGAGCACTTTCTAAGACTCAGGGCCCTCCCCTGCGTTCTGAGGTTACAGCACTGAAGAGTGAAGAACAGTATGTTTATGCACTTAAGAAACAGACTTACACAATTGCTGTATATATAAATTATATAAGGGGGTGCCTGGGTGGCTCAGTCGGTTAAGTGTCTGACTTCAGCTCAGGTCATGGTCTTGCAGTTTGTGATTCGGAGCTCCATGGTAGGCTCTGTGCTGACAGCCCAGAGCCTGGAGCCTGCTCCACATTCTGTGTCTCCCGCCCCTTCCCTGCTCATGCTCTCTCAAAAATAAACATTAAATAAATTATATAAATACATATCATTGTAAACTGAGAACTCTGAATGGAATGAATGGAACACTTCGAGAGACAAAAGTAGGGAACTGGATTAGATTAGATCTGTGGTCAGGGAAGACCTCAAAGGAGATGATGTGGGGTCGGAGATGAAGGATGGATAGGAGTAAAGGGAAAGATATGCTAGAGACAGAAGCCAGCCAACGTGCAAAGGCCCTGAGGTGCTAGAGAATATGGTCATTTTCATACTAGGGGAAATGATAGGTGGGCAAGATGGAATAGAGAACCAGAGGGAACTACGCCAGACCATGTAGGGCCGGTAGGACTTGGGGAGGAATTTGATCTTTATCTTCCCCTTTCTCCTCAAGATGATGAACACAGAAGACACAGAGGAGGGGTTCCACTGGAGAGATAGTCCAGGGGCAGATGGAAGGAGATTTGGGATTTGTCAGGCTTCTGGGTAGACCAGGTGGGAGGAGGTGAGAGAGGGGGTGTGCTAGACATGTGGGGGTGGGGAGGGGCTGAGGAAGGGAAGGGTCTTTACTACAAGGCCTCCTTCCACTCTCCAGGCTCCTTTAAAGTTGCTTTCCTTGAAGCTGCCAAGAAAATGCAGAAGGTCATTATGGAGCTTAAAGGAGGTAAAAGAGGCTCCAGTTCCTTCCTTCACGGCCCAGCACACACAAGACTATAAAACTCCTGAGCCAGCCATCCTCTCCCTTTGGCCCAGACCCTCTGAGCCGCTGCCTTCGGTGGTCACTCCGGTCACAGCCTCTCCCCCTGCCAGGACCACTCGGGATGTGGTGCCCGCTTCAGTGGAAGGTTTCCTCTCCAGCAAGGACCCTTCTTGGGATGGTTCGGTCCCAGATTGGCCTGGGCCTCCCCCTGCATCTGCCTGCGCACTCTGTGATGTTTCCTTTCCAAGCGGACCCCTCAGCGGGCGAATTCCAGCCTAGCCAACACCTCTGCTCTGAGCTCCCCAGTTAGACCCTGTCCCCTGAAGCAATGGCCCTGGGTCTGGCCCTGCACCTCAGTGGAACACACCCGGGTTGGCCCCACCTCCTTGGTGCGAAGCAGGCCTGGGCCTGACCTCCGTGGAATGCGGCAGGCCTGGCCCCACCCTCTCGGCGGGCGGTGGCAGACTGGCTCCGCCCCCTCGGTGGGCAGCGCTGCAGGCCCCGCCCCTAGGAGGAAAGCAGCTGGCCCAGTAACATCCCCTAGGGCAGCTCCAGATGGGCACTTCCAGGCCCCCCAGGCTAGTTACGTTTCCTCTTTCTCCACAGCCCAGGCCTGCGTCCCTCCCTGCGGTAAGCACTGCATTCAAAGCTCAGAACTGAGGGGGAAGGGAGGTGGTCAGGAGCGAAAGCTGGGGTGGGCTTCGGGTCCGAGGGAGGCCAATCAGAGCCCTGGAGAGAAGTAGTAGTTAAACCAGGTGTTGCTCACAAACCTCAGATAAGGCGGGTCTCAAAGCCAGAACAAGCCAATAAGAGTCCTGCGGGCTGGGAGGCAGCCAGGGAGCGCAGGGAAGGCGGCGCCCAGGGCCTGTCAGGCCGGTAGAGCCCCGGAGGCTTAACAGACCTTAGGTGGGCCAAAGGGACCCCGGCTGGGGAACGCAGACGGAGCCCGGGTGCAGCGCCTCCGTCCCGCAGGATTCCAGGATGTCGCGCGGCGCTTCGTCTGCTTCGGGTGCTACTCCAAGGCCTGCAACCTCCCGCTGGACTGCCCAGGTGAGGGCGGGGCCTGGCAGGGAGGGGAAAGGGACGAACTGGGGTAACTGGAGCCGAGACGGGAAGGGGGGGCGGGCCCGGGTGGTGACGCGGCCCTGTTCTTCAGTTCAGGACTTGACGGTGACTCGGGGTCAGCAGGCTAAGTTCTCCTGCACTGTCAACTTCCAGCTGCCTAAGGAGGAAATCACCTATTCCTGGAGGTTCGCAGGAGGAGGTGTGAGTCGGAGCGGGGCCAACGCGAGAGGCTTAGGAGGCGGGTTATGCTTCTCTAGAGGATGGGGGGGGGGGGTCAGGACGCAGCGGGTGGGACTCGAGGCTTCGTGCAACGGGACAGTCCCAGGATGCAGAAGTGGAGTCAAGGTTCGGGAAGGTGGCTTAAGTGTAAGGAAGGATTTAGGGCCGGAGAACGACTACGGCGCCCAGCGGGCGGGGTGAGGCCTGAAGCGGAGGGGGAGTCGGCTAATAATAGACGAGGGGTGGGGCCAAGGCTCGAGAAGGCGTGGCCTAGTTCGGGGGCGGGGCTCGAACGTTCTGGTTTGGCGAGACGCCGCAGAGGGAACCTGAGCCGGGTTTGGGCAGGGCTCCCCTCCTCCCGCCGCTTCAGCCCGGGCGTCCCGCAGGTCCGAACGCAGGACCAGTCCTACTTCCGAGACATCCCGCGGGCCCAAGGATACCTGGCGCGGATCCGGCCGGTGCAGCCCACGCACAGCGGGACGTTCTCTTGCTCGGTCCTGCACGACCAGCGCCCAGTGGCGCGGCTCTACTTCTTTCTTAACGGTGCGAGCGGGGCTGCCCGAGGGGGCGGGGCTGCGCGGGGCGCGCGCCCGACTGACGTGCGCGCCCCCGCAGTGACCAGTGCGCCCCCGCGTGGGGAGATCGAGCTCCAGGTCTCCCTTCAGAAAGTGCTGCGCTGGAAGCCGCGGGAGACGGAGTTGGAGCCATGGAGGCCCAGCCTGAGCGAGCTGCTGGCCAGGCCCGAAGCTCTGACGCCGGGCAACCAGTTCCTGCTCGCGGCCCTCGCGGCCATCGCATCAGCCAGTGCGACCCTTCTGGCGTGGTGAGTCCCCGACACCCCGGAGTGCCAGCATCCGCTCTCCTTTCTCAGACCTGAGTGTCCAGCCCCCTCGTACGTACCCAGGAGTCCAGGCCCCCCGCCCCCTCCTGCCTCAGATCCAAGAGTGCAGACTTATCCACCTTTGGGACCCAGGCTTCCGGGACCCCGATATCTCGTCCCCAACACAAACACCTCCTTGTTTCCCCAGGATATTCTTTCGATGGTACTTCAGGAGCAACTAACAAAGGTATCATTTTCTTACCTCCTTACCCTGTTTTCATCCCTAAAATAAAGAATATATTTCAGCTCTCTTTGAAGGTGATCAGTACTAATGCAGGTAGCAGGAGAGGCAGCATATCCCAAATACGCCCGGGTGAATATGCCCCTAATGACAGTAATATGCAGAGCTGTCACAGTGCAAGGGCCTGTGCTAAGGGCTTTAGGTGCAAGCCCAGACCCCTCCGCGGATTTCTGGCAGTCTCTCTGACATTGCAGCCTGCAGAAGACACCCTCACATAGACTCCTTGATGTCTTCTTGAAAGCCTGTGCCTCCCCAAGGCTTTCTGCTAAAGGCACCACCATCTGTTCAACCAGAAACCTAAGTGTTTAGTTCCCCCTCCTCTTCTGTTTCCATGCCTTAGCCTTTTTAACTTAAACATCTTGTGAAGCTGCCCCCTCTCTGTGGCCCCAGCCACCGGCATCTCCTGCCTGGATCACTGCAGCAGCGTCCCCACCCGCCCGTCTGCCTCGACTTGGCCTTGTCCTGCTGCAGTCTGTCGTCCTAGCAGCCAGAGTAATATTTTAATGTATGTCAGGTCAGGGGCGCCAGGGTCCAACCCTGGATTTCAACTCAGATCACGATCTCACGGTTCATGGGATCGAGCCCTACATCAGGGTCTGCTCTGACAGCACAGAGCCTGCTTGGGATTCTCTATCTCTCCCTCTCTCTCTGCTCCTCTCCCCTGTTCATGCTCTCTCTCAAAATAAATAAACTTAAAAAAATAAAGTATGTCAGATCGGGTTACTCCTGCTCAAGAGCCTTCACTGGCTCCCTATTGCCATTGGGACAGAATCCAGTTCCTTGTCAAGGCCTCCAAGATCCCCCAGGTTCTGGTCCGGCTGACCGGGCAAGCCTGGTCCTCTACCACTCTTCCCCCTTGATCTTTCTACCTTGCAGTTTGTCTGGCCTTTGCTCATTCCTTGCATTTGTCATGATTCTTTTTTTTTTTTTTTTTTAACGTTTGTTTATTTTTGAGAGACAGAGACAAGTGTGAGCAGGGGAGGGGCAGAGAGAGAGGGAGACACAGAATCGGAAGCAGGCTCCAGGCTATGAGCTGTCAGCACAGAGCCTGACGCAGGGCTTGAACTCACTTAACTGCGAGATCATGACCTGAGCCGAAGTCGGCTGCCTAACCAACTGAGCCACCCAGGCACACCAATGTTTGTCATGATTCTTGTCACCCTCTCCAGGAGGGTGGAGAGGGTGGTTACATGGCTGGTTAACCCAGTTATGGTTTCCCCTGAAAGCCTTTACATGTATTAACCTATTGAATCCCCACGACAACTCTGTGTGCCTGGCACTGTATTTGCCTGACTCTCTTTTCTTGTCCCCCCTCTTTACTCTCTACCCCCATTGGCCATTTTTCAGCTCTTGAACATACAAAGCTCAGTCCCATGTTCGGGCCTTTGCACATGCTGTTCTTCATACTTGACGTGACTTTACTGTGAACCTCATGAAGCTACCTCCCTCTCAATGCACATGTCCCAGCCCAAAAGTCATCTTTCCTGACTACGCCTCCCCCTCAAAGGACGTCCCCCTATTTCAGCTTGTGCATAAGCACTCATTGGGACTTAATGTCAGCTTGTGCGTTTTATTTGGTTTTGTGTCTTGTCACTTGAAAGATAAGCTCCTTCTAGGCATCTACTCATTCTTGTTCACTGATGCATTCCCCTTTACATTCATTCAGAGAATATTTACTGAGTACTTCCTGTGTGCCGGGCATTTTCAAGGGACTGTCGAGACAGCAGTGAAGGAGTCAGGACAGACAAAAGTCTGCACCCTCATGGAGTTTATGTCCTAATGGATGGTCAGACGAGAAACGAGAAAATTAAGCAAAATAAGACATGCATCAAGTCAGAAACAACCTGCGTGTGCCCAGTGTTGGGGACATGGCCAGACGCCAGGGCATCTGGAGCAGGACTTTAGGAAATGGCTATGCAGTGAGGTCAGAGAGGATGTGAGGGGAACACATCATGCAGGGCCTTGGTCACTGTAAGGTCTGCATTTTCCTCTGAGATGAGCGTTATGGGCAGTTTTTGAAGCAAGGAAGGTCATGATTTGATTTGATTTGCATGGCTGCTGCGTTGATACTAGACCATAGGGGGCAGCACTGTTCGGTGCTGTGATAACCTGGACAGCTTTAATCCAGAAAAGAGATCCAGCCTTAGGGACAAAGTGGTGACAGTGAGGAGCAGTGGTTCTTGGGCTGTCCTGAAGGTAGAGCCAGTGGGGCTTGCTGGTGGATTGGAGCGGTGGGTGTGAGGGATCGGAGCGGTGGGTGTGAGGGGAAGAAAAGAGAAGGGGCGGGTGTCAATGGTCAGGGCAGCACCAATATTCAGTAGAAACTTCTGCCATGATGGGAATGTTCTAGATAAAGCACTGTCCATCGTGGTGGCCACCAGCCTTTTTGTGGCCATGAAGCAGGTCAGATGTGGCCAGTGCCAACCGAGGAGTTAAATTTATAATCTTTGATAGCTTTGGGGCTCCTGGGTGGCTCAGTCGGCTGGGCGTCCGACTTCAGCTCAGGTTGTGATCTCACAGTTTGTGGGTTCGAGCCCCGTGTCGGGCTCTGTGCTGACAGCAAGCTCAGAGCCTGGAGTCTGTTTCAGATTCTGTGTCTCCCTCTGTCTCTGACCCTCCCCTGCTCACGCTGCCTCTCTCTCTCTCTCTCTCTTCAGAAGTAAATAAAACATTTAAAAAATTTTTTATAATCTTTGATAGCTTTGATCATTTAAATTGTCCCTCATCTATGAAAACAGAAGTCACAGAGGCTTGCGTCTCGGCACCCACCCTGGGGTGTAAGTCTGGATCACACTCTGCTCACTTGACTGAGAGCTCCTGGAAGGCAGGTGCTGCCTCTCAATTCATTTCTGCGTTTGCAAACCTGGCAAAGTGTGGAACTCAATACACACTTGGTAAATGGTTCTGTGACTGACTGACTTCGTCAAAGAATGAGTGAATGAAAAGGAATCAAATAGTCCGACGCGGTTGGGGCAACTGCTGGGCACAGCGCACACAGCGTGAGCAGCTCTCATGTCAGAGTTCTGTCTCCGGAGATGAGGGGTGCCCTGGAGGGGCAGGTTTCATGGGGATTGAGGGGGAGGAAGATGAGGAGCTGGGTCTGGTTATGAGGTATCCCAAGTGGAAATGTTGGAGGTGGTTGGGGATACAAGTCTGGAATGTAGGGTGAGGTCTGATCTGAACATACAAGTTCCAAAGTCCCTTCTCCAGCCAAGAGCATAATCGAAGCATCCAGAGCCACAGTGCTGGATACACAGAGGAAATGAGTGTAGATGGGTAAGAAATGGATAGGAGGAGGTTTCTCCAAGGTGAAGCAGTCTGAAAGGTTAAGCGGAACCGAGAAGGAAAACCGAGGGGGAAGACAGGGCAGCCCGTGGCATTCTGAAAGCCGAGAAAAGAAAGCATTTCAAGGAGAGTGACCAGCTGGGTCACATGCTGCCACATCATGAAATAGGAGGCCTGAGAAGCGGCCATTGGTTTTAGCCACGTGGACATTGCCAACGAACTTAACCTGAGCAATTTCTTTCTTTTTTTTTTTTTTTTTTTTATTTCTGAGAGAGAGAGAGACAATGTGAGCAGGGGATGGTCAGAGAGAGAGGGAGACACAGAATCCAAAACAGGCTCCAGGCTCTGAGCTGGCTGTCAGCACAGAGCCTGACGCGGGGTTCGAACCCACGAACTGTGAGATCGTGACCTGAACCGAAGTCGGACGCCCAACTGACTGAGCCACCCAGGCGCCCCAAACCTGAGCAATTTCTGTAGAGCTATGGGGTGGGGCTGGGGGAAGCCATCTGACTGGCATGGGTTTAAAAGTCAGTGGGAGGCAATATTAATCATCAGGGAAATGCAAATTAAAACCACAGTGAGATAGCATTTCACACCCCCAGGGAAGCTATAATAAAAAAGTCAGGTGGTAACAAATGTTGGTGAGCATGTAGGGAAATCAGAACCCTCATACTTTGCTGGTGGGAATATAAAATGGCACAGGCACTGTGGAAAATCATCTAGCAATAAATTAAACATAGGATTACCCTGTGACTCAGCAACTCCACTTCTAGAGAATTCCACCTGAGAGAATTTCACCTGTGTGTATACAACAACTTGTACGTGAAAGTTCATAGCATTATTCACAATAGCCACAAAATGGAAACATCCCAAATGTCCATCAAATGTATAAGGCAAATGTGATACATCCCTACAATGGAATATTATTTGGCCCTGGAAAGGAATGAGCCACTGATCCATACAACTGAATGAACCTCAAAAGAAGTCTGTCACAAAGGATTCATATCGCATCATTTATGTGAAATCTCCAGAAGAGGCAAATCTGTAGACATGGTAGATTATGGCTGCCTAGGGCGTGGCAGTGGATTTAGGATGAATGCGTGAGGAACGCAAGTGGCTGCCTGTGGGTATGGGGTTCCGTTTGGGGGGTGATGAAAATGTCTGAAAATTAATTTTGGTAATGGCCGCAACAAGTCTATCGAATTATACGTTTTACACGGCTGAACTTTGTGGAAACGGGGGACAAATACAAACAGCTCTCAAGGAGTTTTGCTGTTAGAAATGAGACAGTATGGGGTGCCTGGCTGGCTCAGTTGGTAGAGCATGCAAATGTTGATCTCAGGGTTCAAGAGAACCCCACATGGTAAGGTAGTCCCTAAGTGGCTGTGAACGAGGAGTTGAGAAACTTCCCCCTCACAACTCTGACCTATGTGACTAGTGTCCCTGTTTGGCAGAGAACTGAGGCTCTGAACAAGGAGGGTATCCTGTCTATGTTCAAACAGCTGCGGGCACCTGACTTCTGCTCAGGTCATGATTTCACAGTTCCGTCAGTGAGTTCAAGCCCCACGTGGGGCTCTGCGCTGATGGTGCACAGCCTGCTTGGAATTCTCCCTCTCCCTTTCTCTGCCCTCCCCTGCTCACTCTCAATAAAAAAAAAACCTTTAAAAACAGCTTAGGGTGCCTGGGTGGCTCAGTCGGTTAAGTGTCTGACTTCAGCTCAGGTCATGATCTCACGGTTTGGGGATGCGAGCCCTGCGTTGGGCTCTGTGCTGACAGCTCAGAGCCTGGAGCCTGCTTCGGAATCTGTGTCTCCCTCTCTCTTTGCCCCTCCCCTGCTCATGCTCTGTCTCTCAAAAATAAACATTTTTTAAAATTTTTAATGTTTTATTTATTTCTAGGAGAGAGAGAGAGAGACAGCATGAGCAGGGGAGGGTCAGAGAGAGAGGGAGTCACAGATTGAAACAGGCTCCAGGCTCTGAGCCGGCAGTCAGCACAGAGCCCGACGCGGGGCTCGAACCCACGAACCGTGAGATCATGACCTAAGCAAAAGCCGGACACTTAGCCGACTAAGCCACCCAGGCGCCCCATAAAAATAAACATTTTTTTAAAAACAGCTGATACCCAAGCTGACCCATGAGTCCTCAATCTTCAACCATGTAGCTCTTCAGTTCTCAAAAAAAAGGGGGAGGGGAGAGACTCGGAAGAAAATAAATAAAATTCTTTATTATATCCTAATCACACAGTACAAATGGATATTAAATATGAACAGGTAGAGAGCGGGCCCCAGAACAGCATACGGGGACCCCTGCCTCCCCCTGCCCCTAAAAATCCACACCCTGATCAATAAATACCCCTGCCCAAAGACCCCAAGTCCCAGCCCCCAAACAGTCCAGGCTGAAGAGTCTTGGGTCGACGCCCTCACTTCACAGAGGAGGGAAAGAGGCGCCCAGAGAATCAGCCAGCAAGTCCGTGGCTCCTGGGGGTCCCCGCCCGGTTCCGGGACTCACACCTGCACGCGGTAGCCGCCCGCGCGCCGCCGGCAGAGCCTCCGCACGCCCACCCAGTAGAGCGTCAGCATCACCACCCAGTAGCCCGCGTAGGCGCCGGCCCCTGCGGCCAGGTGGTGGGCCTCGGCGGCCCGCGAGGGGCCGCCCCAGTCGGCCGTGGCCTCGCGCGCCACGCTGCGGACCAGGCCGCCCAGCAGCAGCAGGGCCCAGAGCGCCAGCGGCAGCAGCGGCACGTAGTTGGCGGCCAGCTTCCGGCGGCCGGAGGTGCCCCAGCCGCTCTGGTTCATGGTCGCCAGCGCCAGGAACTTGGCGGGCAGGAGGCCGCACATGTAGAGCGGCGCGTAGAGCGAGAGCAGCACCATGCGCGGGCAGCCGCGCAGCCAGGCCGCGAAGGCCGCCTTGGCCAGCGCCACGCCCTGCACGCACAGCAGCACCCACAGCAGCGCCCACGGGCGGCCGGCGTAGAAGAGCCGCAGCACCGTGGCCGCCACGAAGAAGGGGAAGAGGCCCGACACCACCGCCTCGTAGGTCATCCAGGCGTGGTGCCGGTGCCACCAGAGCGCGTTGTACAGCCACTCGCGGAAGTACGACTTGGACCAGCGCGTCTGCTGGCTCAGCCAGCGCAGGAACGACGACGGCGTCTCCGAGTAGCAGCGGGACCGGGACGTGTACCTGCCGGGAGGGACGGGGCCGGGCGTCAGCGCCGCGCTCCCCGTGGCCAGGGCGGAGCTGGGGCCAGAGGGGGCCGCTGCGGAACGGCCACTGGGCTGTAGGCTTGCTGGACCTCCCTGCGCCGCCGGTTCTCATAGGGGACCGACGAGGAGTGCCGCCTAACAGGGCTGCTGGGAGCACTGAAGCAGGATTTCAGGCCCGGTTGCTCAATAAATGTTAGCGGCTACTACTGTTTTCACTGTGACTAATATCCCTACCGCCGTTACTAACGGCATCACAGTTACTGACCTATTACTAATGCTATCACTAATCTATTACGAATACTCCAGCACTCACTATTATTGGCAGGCCCTGTGGTGAGGAACCGACCAGGCGATGTTCCCACCCAGGGCAGCCCAGTGGTTTAGAGCTCAAGTGACCCATCAAGCCCCCTTCCTGTGGCCGCAGCAGACATCCTAATCAGTCCCCACCCCGTTTTCCCGCTAAGCCCACGCAAAGCTAGAATCCCTCTTAGGGAACGTCATCAGGTGGCCGCCAGCAGTCGGTTGCTTAGGAGGTGTCCGACTACTCTATCCTCAGGGTATTACTTGACAGCTTCGGTCTCCTTCCCCTGTGCAGCCTCCCTGCCTTGCCCTTGCCTCCTGCACTCGGTACTCCAAACAGCAGCCAGAGGGATCCACTTACAGGTAGCACCTCACCCCTCGGCCCGTAGTTCAGAGTTTTCAAGTGGCCTACAAGCCTTTCGTGAGGACACCACCGTTACCATTCCGTCCTGCCCCCGAGGCGCTCCCCCCTTGCTAGGGCTCCGGTGGCACCATGTCCAGCCTCCACCTCTGGCCCTCCTGGGGCGTCCTAGTTAACACTCCATTCCCTACTCCCAAACACCCTATTCCCACTTTTCCTGGATTATCCAACGGCACGGCATGTGCCATCATCCATATATTTACGGTCTCCCCAGTGGGTGTGAGCCTGAATTTGTGTCTCTGCTGTATTCTCAGGGCTTGGAACACTATAATGAGGGGCACCTGGCTGGTTCAGCCGGAGAGCGTGTGGCTCTTGATCACTGGGCCAAGCCCCACAATGGGTGTAGAGATTAATTAATAAACGTAAAAAAAAAAAAAACCAATGTGGGGCGTCTGGGTGGCTCAGTTGGTTAAGCATCCGACTTCAGCTCAGGTCGTGATCTCTTGGTTTGTGGGTTTGAGACCCGCATTGGGCTCTGTGCTGACAGCTCAGCCTGGAGCCTGCTTCGGATTCTGTGTCTTCCTCTCTCTCTGTCCCTCTCTTGATTTCTCTCTCTCAAAAATAAACAAACATTAAAAAAAGTTTTTTTTAAAACCACTGTAATAAATACTTGATGAGTGAATGAATGCTAGGTTCCCTCAGTATACCCCAAGTTCTCAATGGCCCTTTCATGGGGTCTAGCTTTGTAGAATTCTCTCCTCCCTCCCCCGCCTGAACTTGACGTGGTAGAGGCTGTACTCCCCTAGTTTCACCCAATTACAACTCTTCTTGAAACATGTGATTCTTCTCGCTCACTTGCTCACTAGATCCCACTCTGTGTATCTCTTTCCCTTCCCCCCTCACTGGGAGGAAGCTGTGCTGCCCGTGGTAGAGCCCTCTGGCCCCAATCTCATGTTGTGTCTCCCAGGCTGAATCGCGGCCCTCACCTTGCCTCACTTGGTAGAGCCCACTGGGTCACATGATCAAAGGAACTGCCACCCTGTCCCTTCTGGTGTCCCCCACTCTCCCCTAATGTCTCACTTGGCAGAGCCCACTGTCCTGTGAGGTATTTTGGGTTTGGAGAATTTCCAGCATGCCCCGCGCACACACGTGCATGCGCACACACGCACACACACAACCACCCGAGCCCTCGGCTTACTTGGTGGCATAGCCCATGCTGAGCATGCGGTTGGTGAGGTGCCGGTCGTCCCCGAAGGTGCAGTGGGTGCCCAGGAACTTCTGGTTGTACCAGGCCTCGAGGAACTGCTGCAGGAGGTTGTTCCTGTACAGGCCTGGGTGGGGGTGGGGGGTCCAGGGGGAGCATCATCCTCTACTGTCCCCAGTACCGTCCCCAGTCCTACCTCCGACCCAACTCGCCTCCGATTCCAGCCCCATCCTCAGCCACCTCGGTCCTGCCCTCAGCCCTACCTCCAGCGACAAGTCCAGCCCTGATCCCGTTCTCAACACCGGTCCTTCCTTAACCCGATACCCTCAACCTCATACCTCAGTCCTATACCCACACCTGCCCCAGTCCCGCCCCGGGCCCACACCCACATCCATTCTCCACCCCGTATCCATTCTCAGTCCCGTCCCCTGCCCGTCCCCATCCCAAACCCCTCACCAGCCCCAGACTTGGCCCCACCCCTGTCCTTGACTCCAGATGCATCCCATCCCCTTCCCCAAACCTCCCAGCACCAATCCCCATCCACACGCTTTCTCCAGCCCCGCCAACACCATCCCACCGTCTTGTCTCACCTGTCCCCAATTCCTGCCACAGCTCCATCTTTGTCCCCAACCTCAGTCACATCCTCAACCCGTTCTGGTTCCCCTTCTCCCCCTCCACCCCTTCCATGGCCCTCCCAAGCCCCACCTCTGCTCACCCAGGGGACCGCTGATGCAGGACACACAGTGGAAGTAGCTCTGACAAGCCCGCTCCACATTGAAGGCCACCCAGTACCGCAGGCTGCTTAGGAAGCTGACCCAGGAGTCCAGGGGGTTAAGGATCCGCACGTCTCCCCCAACAGCCCCTACCCGGGGGTCCTCATCCAGCACTCGCACCAGCTCCAGTAATGCCATGGGATCCAGCCTCGTGTCTGAGTCACAAACCTGTGGAGCAGAAGGGGCAGGATCAGGCCAGATCCCTGCCCGGGGCTGGCACTTGAGGGGAGGGTACCACGGGGTGGGGAGCTGCAGGGACATTTTACAGCCAATCTGAACATAAATTTGAATTCTGTCATCATTATCAATACCTAATCACATTTTAAGATGACCTCCCCAAGACCCATGCCCTTGTATAATACCCTCCTCTGGTGCATGGGTGAGACATGTAATTTGCTTCTAACCCATAGAATATGGCAAAAATGATGGGACATAACTCCCACGATTATACTACCTTATATACAAATAGCAAAGCAGTTTTTGCAATGTAATATATCCCTAATCTGTTGGCATTTTCTGGGTAGGTCTGACCTAATCAGGCAAGCCCTCTGAAAAGGGGTCTAGAAGTCTAAGGCTTTCTCTTGTTGATCTGGAAGAGACAAAGTTGAAATCTGCAAACAAACACATGAGCTTGGAAGAGGCCCCAAGCCTTAGATAGGACCCAGCCGACACCATGATTGTAGCCTGATGATACCCTGAGCAGAGAATCCAGTTAAGCTCTGCCCAGACTCCTGATTCATGGAAACTATGAGATAATAAGTGTTTTGTTTCAAGCTGCCAAAGTTGTGGTAATTTGTTTTGCTGCCATAGAAAAGCAATGCAGTGCATTAATGAATGAATTTCTACATTGAATGGATGAATGACTAATTGAGCAAATGAATATATTGATTAGATAAGAGGATGAATAAATGAACAAAGGAATCTTGACAC
This sequence comes from Hyaena hyaena, assembly GCF_003009895.1. Classification (NCBI taxonomy): domain Eukaryota; kingdom Metazoa; phylum Chordata; class Mammalia; order Carnivora; family Hyaenidae; genus Hyaena; species Hyaena hyaena. The sequence continues at coordinate 735,513 of NW_024081500.1, read as the reverse complement.
TGAATGAATGAAGGAAGGGAATAAAAGAATCCCCACGTTCAATGGGTAAGTGAATGAATAAATGAATGCATAGTCTCCATATTAAGTGGATAATGGACGTATGAACCAATGAGTCAAGGAAAGAATTTCTTTTTTTTTTTTATTTATTTATTTCTAGGAGAGTGAGAGAGACAGCATGAGCAGGGGAGGGTCAGAGAGAGAGGGAGATACAGATTCTGAAATAGGCTCCAGACTCTGAGCTGGCAGTCAGCACAGAGCCCGACGCGGGGCTCGAACCCACGAACCGCGAGATCATGACCTAAGCGAAAGTCGGACATTTAACTGACTAAGCCACCCAGGCGCCCCTTCTTTTTTTTTTAAATGTTTATTTATTTGTGAAGGAGAGCGAGCGAGCAGAGAGTTAGTGGGGAAGGAGGCAGAGAGAGGGAGACACAGAATCAGAAGCAGGCTCCAGGGTCTGAGCTGTCAGCACAGAGCCTGATGCGGGGCTTGAACCCATGAGCTATGGGATCATGACTTGAGCTGAAGTCGGAAGCTCAACCGACTGAGCCACCCAGGCGCCCCAAAAGGAAAGAATCTCTACACTAGATGAAGAAAGCAAGAAATCTCTACACTGAATGGATGAAAATACACTGAATGTGGGCCGCCTGGCTGGCAGTAGGTAGAGCATGCAACTCTTGATCTTGGGGTTGTGAGTTTGAGCCCCATGTTGGGTGTAGAAATTACTTAAAATCTTAAACAACCAAACAAATAAATAAATCCTATATGAGATGCACAAATGAATAAATCTTCAGAATGAGTGGATGACCAGATGGACGGATGAGTGAATAAGTGAAGGAAAGAGTCTGCATCCAACAGATAAATAAGATGAATGATCTCCATATTGGAGAGATGGGTGTAAGAATATATGACGTCATCTACACTTCAATTAAAGCAAAGAATGGGTAGAAGTGAAAGAAAGAGTATGCACTAGAGGATGGATGAATAAAGGAAGGAAGGAATTAATGAATCGCTGAATGAATGAATAAAACAAATGAGTGGTCTCCATGTCGGAAGGACGGATAGACGGATGTTAGAAACGAATGAAGGAAAGAATCCCTACTTTGAATGGATGAATAAATAAAGGGAGTTGGAAAGAGGTTCGTTCCAATCACTGAAAAAAAAAAAAAAAATCCCAGAGAAAAGGGACGCCGGGTGTCAGGGGCACCGTGGGGAGGGGCCGCCTTCCACTCACCTGCACGTAGTCCACCGAGTCGCCGAGCGCCTTGAAGGCGGTGTACATGACCTCGCGCTTGCCGCCCCAGCGCTGCGCCACGCACACGCACCGGTGCGTCCTCACCAGCGCCTCCACCGCCAGCCGCCCGGGGTCCTCGGCCTCCACCTCCCGGTAGGCGCCCGCGCCCGCCGCGCCCGCCGCGCCCGCCGCCGCCGGTTCCCAGGGCTGGTGGTAGTTGCCGTCCCACACGTAGGTGGCGGGGTCCTCGTCGGCGAAGACCTCGCGGAACATGTCCACCATGTAGAGGTCCTCGGCGCGGTTGCCGTCCACCACCATGAGGACGCGCAGGCGCGCGCGCGGGTACTGCAGGGCGCGCGCGGACGCCAGGCACTGGCGCAGGTACGCGGGGTCCTCCTGGTACGCGGAGATGGTCAGCGCCACGCTGCGCGCCGCCGCCGCGTCCAGGGGCCCCCGCGCCGCCGCGCGCCGCGCCGCCGCCGCCACCCGCCGGTGCTCCAGGTACGCGAAGAGGCTCTGCGCCACCAGGTGCGCCGAGAGGAAGGCCCCGTAGAGGCCGAAGGCGAGGAGGCCGTAGCGATCGGAGGCCAGCGGCACCCCGGCGGCGTAGGCCCAGGTCATGAGGCCCAAGATGAGCAGCGCGAACGTGATGGTCAGCACCCGCCGGGCCAGGCCGGAGCAGTGGCGGGCGGCCGGGGTGAGCTTGGGCACGTCCTGCTAGGTGCGAAGAGAGGGGATAACAAGGGAAAAGAATCTTGAAATCCTCCTTGGGAAAGAGAAGATCTAGGTTTTTCCCCCCTCCCAAGCCAATGTAACATCCACTTTTTGTTTAGGAAAAAAAAAATTTTTTTTTCCCTAGGTACTGCAAAGGTATTTTCATTAATGAAAATAATTGTGGCAACCAGCAGGGCTCAATGCAGATTATATTGATTCTGTTACTTTTGTTTTCACATTTTAAACAGCTCTGCAATCCGAGAGGATTACACTCAGTGGAATGTCACAGTTTAATTAACAGGGGTTTTCCCCCTCTCCCCGCCCCCACTTCTTAGTGGCACATAAAATAATCACTCATCTCACAATCAAAGGTTTCTTAGTGTTGATACAATCATCATCATCATCTAAAAAATAATGCAGTTTGATATGTATCAGGTACTGCTGTAAGCCTTTTCCAGAAAAAAATTTTTTTTGTTTTGAGAGACAGAGCACAAGTGGGGGAGGGGGGTGGAAAAGGGGAGGGAGACAGGATCAGAAGCAGTTTCATGCTGACAGCAGCAAGCCCAGGGCAGGACTCAAACTCACAAACCCCAAGATCATGACCTGAGCTGAGGTCCCAGTCTTAACAGACTGAGCCAGCCAGGTGCCCCCAGAAACTAACTTATTTGAATCCTCACAACAACCGTAAGAGGAGGTACTGTTACTATCATCCCCATTTTACAGAACAGGTAACTGAGTCACAGAGAGGTGCAGCAGCCTGCCCAAGGTCACACCTGGATAGCAGAGAAGCCAAGATGTGAACCCCAGGAATCCGGTCACTGAATTACCAGCTTACATACTGGCTTTACTCTTCAGGAGAGCCTTGGGGGGGAAGGGGAGACAAAGAATGTTTACTGCCACCATACATATGGCAAAACTGAGGACTGATTAGCCAGGACAAGGGCTCGCTGAAGGTCATGAAGCCCACAGGTGGAGGAAATCTTTTCTCTGACTTGCCAAAGGCATGGCCACATTCTCTCCACTGCCCAGGTCCCCCTGGCCAGGGTCAAGTGCCCAGTATATGTTGCTGGGAGAGCTCAGAATCAAAGAGGGGTGCCTCTGTTTTCATGTCTTGTAAAATGGAGATTTAGCCCCTTCTGCGTGCTAAGTACTGCTTCATGGGGTAGATACTGTTATCGCTCCTATTCCATGTGAGGAAACTGAGGCACGGGGAGATGATTCTCTTGCCCAAGGCCACCCAGGCAGTCTGGCTCCATCGTCCCCTACACTGAACTGCCTCATGTGTCACCCGCTCCCGCCTCATGGGTTTATTATGAGTTAAGTGGGTCACTAAGATACAGATTTGTGTTGTCCAGTACAGGAGTCACCCGCCACGTGTGGCTACTGAGTGCTTGGAAAGCAGCCAGAATGACAGAGGAAGTGAAATTCTAATTTTATTTAAATATTTAAGTTTAGAAACTAATACTTAATTCAGTTATTGGTAAGCTTTTAAGTGTGTCTGAAAGAAGTAGGGCGTGGGAAACTTCTCTTTCAAGTGTAAATTTTATGAAATCTAAATACAGATTAAGTGTCTCCAGTGAAAATATAGCATCTATGGGGCGCCTGGGTGGCTCAGTTGGTTGAGCGTCTGACTTCGGCTCAGGTCATGATCTTGCAGTTCGTGGGTTCGAGCCCTGCGTCGGGCTCTGTGCTGACAGCTCAGAGCCTGGAGCCTGTCTTTGGATTTTGTGTCTCCCTCTCTCTCTGACCCTCCCCTGTTCACGCTGTCTCTCTCTCTCTGTCAGAAATAGAACATTAAAAAAAGAAGAAGAAGAAAATACAGCATCTGTATGAGATGTGCTATGTATGTGTCTGGATTTTGAATCCTTCCTTTGAAAAACAGAAAGTAAAATATTAATGTTTTTCGTAATGGTTACATACTGAAATGATAGTTTTAAAAATCTCATTGTGGGGGCGCCTGGGTGGCTCAGTTGGTTAAGCGTCTGACTTTGGCTCAGGTCACGATCTCACGGTTTGTGGGTTCGAGCCCCGCGTCGGGCTCTGTGCTGACAGCTCAGAGCCTGGAGCCTGCTTCGGATTCTGTGTCTCCTTTCTCCCTGCTCCTCCCCCATTCATGCTCTGTCTCTCTCTGTCTCTCAAAAATAAATAAAAATTTAAAAAAAAAATCTCATTGTGAAGTTTTATGTTATGTTGTAGCAAATATAGTCCAATGCATCCATTCATGAATTATAATATTTCTCTTTTTTTTAATTTTTAAATATTTATTATTTGGGGGGAGGATCAGCGGGGGGAGACGCAGAATTGGAAGCAGACTCCAGGCTCTGAGTTGTCAGCACAGAGCCAATGCGGGGCTCAAACTCACGAACCGAACCATGAGATCATAACCTGACTCGAAGTCAGACACTCAACCAACTGAGCCACCCAGGCGCCCCATGAAATTATATTTCTAATAGCAAGGGTTGGCACATTACGGCCTCTGAGCCAAATGCCTGCTGCCCTTTTCATTTCAACTCTGCAAGCTAAGACTGGTTTTTATGTTTGTTTCTTTGAGATTTTATTTTTAGGGGCGCCTGGGTGGCTTAGTCGGTTAAGCGTCCGACTTTTGCTTAGGTCATGATCTCGTGGTTCATGGGTTCGAGCCCCGCATCGGACTCTGTGCTGACTGCCAGCTCAGAGCCTGCAGCCTGTTTCAGAGTCTGTGACTCCCTCTCTCTCTGACCCTCCCCTGCTCACACTGTCTCTCTCTCTCTCCTAGAAATAAATAAAACATTAAAAAATTTTAAAAAAAAAGATTTTATTTTTAAATAATCTCTATAATGGGGCTCGAACTTACAACCCCATGATCAAGAGTCGCATGCTCTACTGACTGAGCCAGTGAGGTGCCTCAAGTTTTTACATTTTTAAATGGGTGAAAAAAGAAGCACCTGAGTGGCTCAGCTGGTTATGCATCCAACTCTTGATTTCAGCTCAGGTCATGATCTCAAGCCCCACTTTGGGCTCCGTGCTGACAGTCAGGAGCCTGCTTCAAATTCTCTCACTGCCTTTCTGTCCCTCCTCCGCGTTTGTGCTCTCTCTGTCTCTCAAAATAAACTTAAAAAAATAAATGGGCAGAAAAAAGTAAAAAAAAAACAAAAAACTTTTGTGGCATATGAAAATGACATGAAATTCAAATTTCAGCATCCTTAAATCAAGTTTTACTGCCACAGAACCACACTCATCTGTTTACATATTGTCTGTGGCTGTTTTTATGCTATGCTAAAGTTGACTAGTTGCAATAGAGACCATATGGCACACAAAACCCTCAAATATCGACTGTCCAGATTTGTACAGAAAGTTTGATGACCCTTCATACACTGCATTGAATAAAATATATTATTGAAATTCACTTTTATGTTTCTATAAGATACAACTTTTAGTTTCTATATAGGTAGAGCTTTCGGCCTGGTGCTAGTAATTGCTCAATATTAATAATTACATTATTATTTCTTCTGGAATTCTCCTTCTCTGTCCTTTGGCCCCAAACCCAGCCCTGCCTGAGATTCTGGCGGTGACCCAATTCACGTTGAGACAGGTGGGTGAACACAGGGCTCTAATGCCAACACTCAGAAGCACACCTGTGTCAGCTGTGGACACACAGCCCCACACATATAATCACACATGACGAGAGGCACACAGAGTGTGCCCACATAGGAAAATATTCATGTTCTAGAAGATAACCCCAGACACTTGCTCTTAGAACTTAGTGATCCTGGGGTACCTGGGGGGCTCAGTCGGTTAAGTGGCTGAATCTTGGTTTCAGCTCAGATCATGTTCTCACCATTGGTGGGTTTGAGCCCTATGTTGGGCTCTGTGCTGGCAGCGCAGAGCCTGCTTGGGATTCTGTCTCTCCCCGTCTCTCTGCCCCTCCCCAATTTGAGCTCTTTAAGAACTGAAGTGATCCTGAGACTCCCCACCAACAGCCATGCAGGTGAACTTGGGAACACATGCCCTTGAGCAGAAAGGAGCTAAGCCTAGAAGGGATGCCCACGGGGCAAGAAACACACGGACACACCTGTGGGTGCGGAGCAAGAAGAAATAGTAACGGTTAAGGTTGAACCGTATGAAATTGCCATTTTGAAAGGGCAAAAGTAACCAGACAACGGTGACTTCGTTTGGTTCAACTTAATAATTATTGGAGCCGAGTAGAAATCCAGACCGTGTGTCAACCAGGGTAATACCGCCCTGCCTCCCCACCCGCACCCCGCACACAGACGCGGACTTCGAGCAGGTTAAGCACGGACTCGTCACATCTATACTGCCGGTGGGATGGCCACCTACAGAGGGGGATGGAACCCCAACGCTCGGCCTCAGACTGTCCTACACTGACGGTCGCCGTTACGCACGGGAACGCGCGCGGTGCCCCCACCCACGTGGGCACACAGGTGCCAGCAGGCCCCGCACGGCTGCCCTCTCGCACGCACCTGTCTCATCGCTGTGGGTCCGGCGGGCGCTCCTCTCCTGCTGGCTCCCCGGTCTCTCTGTGGCTGGGGAGCCCGGGGGTCATTTGAAGCCCGACGCAGGCGGGGGCGGAGGAAGGCTGACGTCAGGGCGGAGCTGGGCCAGGGGCTCTGAGGTCACGGCCGAGCCCGGCAGCTCCACCCGCTTCCCGCCATTGCCCGCACCCCCGCGCCCGACGGCCTCTGTTCCCAGGGCCGCCGTCGCGCCCTTCCCTGCCCTCCCAGGCCTCCCCTCCGTCGCACCCGGCCTTCTCCGGCTCTCCGCTTTCCCCCTTCTTGTCTGTCTCCATTTTTGTTTGCGCTCCTCTCCCTCGCTCTCCTTCTGCCTCCAGGCCCCCCAACGCCCGTCTTTCCCCCCTATCTGTCCGATCTCTTCCGCCCCCGCCAGGTACCCCGCACCCCAGCCGCTCCGCTCAAAGCCCCGGGGATGGAGAAAATGCGCACACGTGCGCGGCTGTGGGCGTGGCCGCGCGCGCGGGCTGTGGGGCGCGCTGTCTGGAAGGAGCTGTGAGTGGTTGTGAGTCTGCATGCGTGGATGTGCGCGTGTGCCAGGGATGGGGAGGGGGGTGGCCGCCGGGCTTTGTCTCCCAAGGGCTCCCGGGTGAACTCACAGAGTTGTGGGTCAGCGGCCCCCAGGAACCCCCTGCAACCTGAGTCAGAGTCAGACCCAAAGAGAGGGGTCCTGGGGATCTAAGCCCTCAGCCCCTCAGGACCAGGAGACTCAGTGATAAATGCCATTGTTTCCATGCCCTTCTTTCCATGATTAAAAAAAATTTCTGTGTATCTTTTTTAAAGTTTTGTTTTTAATGTTTTATTTATTTATTTATTTATTTATTTATTTATTCGGCGGGGGGGCAGGAAGAGAGGGACTCAGAGAGAATCTCAAGCAGGTTCCGAGCTGTCAGAGGAGAGCCGGATGCAGGGCTGGATCCCAGGAACCGTGAGATCCTGAACTGAGCAGGTATCAAGAGTCGGAAGCTCAACCGACTGTGCCCGCCCCGCCCCCGCCCGCACTCCCCCCTCCCATTCTCTATACCTAATTCTTTCTGTTTCTCTTCCTGTGAACTGACAATGCCCATCTCTCTCCCTCTATACGTGCCTCTCTCTCTGCTTCTCCCTCTGCCCCTGGCTGTACACCCCCATCTCCTTTTCTGAGTCTCTGTTACTTTGTCACTCTGGCTCTACCTCTCTGTCCACCTATCTGTCTAGGTCTCTCCTTGTGTTGCTGTCTGTTTCTCTCCATGCGTCCCTATCTCCGTCTCTCTCTCCCTCCCCCTTTATCTGTGTCCTTTTCTACCTTCTTCCCTCTGGGTTTGTGTCTGTCTGTCTCTTCATTCCTGACTGTTGGTCTCCCTGACTTTCTTACTCTGAATGTCCTCTTCCTTTCTCAGTCTCCTGTGTGTCTCTGCCTTTGTTTCCTTTGTATTTGTTCATCTTCTGTTTCTCCTTGAATATCTTTATTCGTATCCCCCCCCCCCACCCCAATCTCCCAGTTTCTCTGTGTTTCTCCCTGTTTCTCTCAGCGGCTGTTTCTCTTCTCTCTGTCTCTGTCTCTCTCTTCCTCTGTCTCTGTCTCTCTCTTCCTCTGTCTCTGACTCCCTCGGTCTCCCTGCATCTCTGTGCATCTCCTTCTGAGGCTCCATCGCTGTATGGGTTTTTGTGTGTCTCGCACGCTCTCTCTCTCACTCACTGATTCTCTCTGTGTTTTCTGTCTCTCAGTGCTCCTTTCTTTCTCCCTGCGGCCCCATCTGGTCCAGGCTGCCCCGGAGCTTTTCCCCTGCAGGACACCGAGTCCTCACTCCTTGGTTTTCCCAGGGGAGGCAGGGTGTGGGGGGCCATCACTAGGCTGGGCCTTGCCCGAGCCTGGCTGTCGGGGAGGCCAGTTCAGGGCCCAAGTGCGAGGCACCCCACCTACCTCACCAGGGCGTGGCTGCATCTGTGACGCTGTTGCCTGGAGCCCGGGCTGCCTGGTGTCTGGCTGTGTCAGGATGATGGATCCTCCGGTGGGAGCTGAGCCCAGAGCAGGAGGGGAGGGAGATTCCTCTACCCCAGGGTTGGGGGTGGGGAAAGCCCAGGCTCCACTCAGAAGCTGGGCATTTGGCTGCCCAGCCCCCACCCCACCCTGCCCGGGTGGAGCAGCTGTATAAAACCAGATGTTTCTAAAACCAGAGTGTGGATGAGGGAGGAGGGACCAGGACTTTAAGCTCCAATGGTTTCCTTTTCCAGGATCTAGGCCCCCAGCCCCTTCCTCCCTCAGACCC
>NW_024081500.1:701181-726465 GCF_003009895.1 Hyaena hyaena | reverse complement strand
CCCCCGGCCCCTCCTCCCTCAGACCCAGGGGTCCAGGCCCCCAGCCCCTCCTCCCTCAGAATCAGGAGTCTGGACCCCCATCCCCGTCCTCCCTCAATGCCAAACGCCCAAGCTCCCAGCCCCCTCCTCCCTCAGATTTACATGTCCAGTCTCCCAGAATTCCTTGCAGGGAGAGATGACCGAGGCTGACAAGGACAGATGGGACCAGGCACTCCCCAGGAGGCAAGCGGTAGTGGTGGGATCACCTCCTGCTGCCCTCACTAACAGCCTTCTCTCCCAGAACCCTCACCCAGTGGAGGCCGATCTCTGATCCCTGCCCTGGGTACATATGGCCCTCCCAAGATTTCCATCATCATCAGAAAACCTCAGGGTCTTGTTTACAGAGCACCAGACAGCAGGAGCGAAGAGTGGGGAGATAATAAGGCAGAAATGGAGAAAAGGCAGGGGAGAAGAACATTTGTTCACTCTAGGGACATCTCCTGCACCGCTGGTGGGCCAGGCTCTTGGCGGGGTGATGCCAGGCGCACATAGATGACTCAGACCTGGGCCCTGCCCTTGAGGGGATGCCAATCTTGTGGAGGAGACAGCTGTGTAAACAGAGGATCAAAGACCAGTGTGCATGGATGCACCGACAGAGCTGGAGAGTCAGGGCAGGCTTCCTGGTGGAGGTGATGGCCCGGAGGAGCAGAATCTTGACTGATGCGGAATTACCCAAGGTAAGGGTGGGGGGTAGGGCTGGTGTTTAGAAAGTGGAGTCTGAAGGGCATGCAAGGCAGGAAGTGTCCTGGGCCAGTCAGCAAAGTCTAGATTGGTTGATACAGAAGCATATAGGTGAAACCGCGGGGTGGGGGGGTGCAGTGCCTGGCTGGGTTCATCTGAAGCAGGGTTGGGATTGGCAGATTCGGGGGCTGGGGTTCATCCTGGAAAGCTCTGGAGGGGCTGGGAGCTGGGAAGGGCACGTTGGCTGTGAGTGCCCCCGAGGGACAGGCTGGATGCAGGGCCCGGGACCTTCGGGCCAGGGTGTCTGACGGAGGACTACCATCAAGGTCTTCTCTGAGTGAGTCTGAGCTGGGACGCAGGCGGGCGCTGTGGGGCTGGAGGAAAGGCGGAGCACAGCCTGAGGCTGAGCAGAGGACCCTGAGGAGACAGGGAGGGAGCTCCCTGAGCTCCTTCTGCCGGCATTTGCCTCATTTCAGGCAAGGGCCCTTCTCAGTGATTCCTTGCCTGCCCCCTGGGGGACGAGCAAGTGCTTTGAGAGAGTGTAGATGTGAAGAGACAGAGGGTGGAAGGAGGCAGGGGGGAGGGAGAGAGAGAGAGGAAGGAGAGAGGGAGGGAAGGAGGGAGGGGAGAGAAGGGACGAAAGATGGAAAGGAGGGAGAAAGAAGGGAAGAGGGAGGCGGGCTTACCTGGCCGCCCCGTCTAATATGGAAACCTGCCCCCCCCAGGACCCGCACACCCCCCCCCCCAGCTCCTTCTTGTCTGTCACAGCATTTTCCACCTTCCTGCCTAACGTATAACTTGCCCACTGACTGCTGCTCTTGGATAACGGGCATCTCGCCTGCCAGAATGCAAGCTCCATACCAGCCACCAGCAGGCGCAGCCTCTGCCTGTCCTGTCTGTGACCGTTCGGGATGCGGACCGGCCGGTACTCAGTAGGTGCCAACAAATATGTGTGAGTGGATGAGTGAGATCCCGCTGGTGACACAGAATGGTAGGTGGCGAGAGGAAAGGGAAAGAGGAAGGAGGGAAAGGAGAGAACAGGAAGGAGGGAGGGCGGAGGAGGAGGAGGAGGAGGAGGGACAGAGAGGGCAAGTGGGAGGGAGAGAGCCCAGCGCTGGGACCCCCTCCACCCCTACCCAGCTGCTGGGGGGCATCCCAGAGTGGCCAGTCCTGACAGGGGTGGGGTGAGGGGCTCCCAGGGAGGTGGGACCCTAGGCGAGGCGCTCCAGGATCGGCCAAGATCCAAATCGGGAAGCAGATTGCCTCTGGACTTCCAGGAACTCGGGGGCCCTCAGGGTAGCCCCTGGACAGTGGCAGCCAACACCCGGAATTCTGGGAAACACCTAGGCCTCCAAGATTCTGCGGAAATCCTGGGAGGGAGGGAGGCAGGGGTAACAGCTGGCCCATCCTCTGCCCCTGGGAAGCAGCTGCGGGGCCTGCAGGGCCCTGTCTGCCCACGACCCCGGCCCTGCAGCCACATCCCAGCTTCCCGCGTTGTGCCCACGTCCCTGGAGGAAACAGAAACAGAAAGAGAGGGGAGAAGAAGACTTCTTTTTCTGGGAGTTATATCCTCTCCCAGGAAGCAAGATAGGAGGGGTCTCCTTTTTCAGAGTGTGAGCCTGAGGCCTGAGAAGAACAGTTTCTTAGCCAGAGTGAGCAGCAGGGAGGAGGGGCCTGGGGCCCGGACCCCTGGGTCTGAGGGAGGAGGGGCCGGGGGTCCGGACTCCTGGATCTGAGGGAGGAGGCGCTGGGGCAGGACCCCTGGGTCCGAGGGAGGGCTCTGCACTATGGGCACCGAAGAAGAGGCCGGGCCCTGGACGCCCTTCCGAGCACCAACAGGATACTATGAGACCAGGTTACTCTTACACACATGGCTTTGGCCGTGTGCCTCCGCCACGCCCTTCCGGAAGCGGTCCACTGTGAATCCCAAGTCCACTTCCAGCACCGGCCAGGGCCTGATGAGCTCCCATGGAAGGAACACAACTGTCTGAGTCAGAAGACAGTTGCGAGGATGTGGAGTCCGAGGGACAGTCTGGGGCCCCGAGGAGGAGCCGGTTACTTGTGTGCTGTTGGCAAGGAGCCATTTCATTCCACTGAGCCTCTCTTTCCTATTCTGTGAAATGGGAATATCTCAAGTTGTCCCTCACAGGGCCACCCTTCAGATTAAGAGAGAGAGCTTCTGCCTGCACACTGCCCCGTGAGGTATGTGTGAGCTGTCCCTGAACCAGCAGCACAGAGGGTCTCCATGAATGACTCAGGTGGCAACGGGAGGACCCTTCACCTGTCCTGGCCACCTCACTTGTGGCCTGGGGAGCCAGCTGGGTAGGGGCCCGGAGGGACCCATGGTCTGGAGTCAGCTGCTCCCGGGTTCCAAGGCTGGTGGCCTTAGGTGAGTCATGTCCTCCCCGGGCTGAGTGTCCCGCCTGCAGGCAAGCAGAGCCCACGAGCTCACAAACGTGCATGGATGGGACTGGGCTGGCCACAGAGAGACCTCTGGGCCCCAGCTCCTCATCTCTGGAGCAGAGTGAAAATCCTGCCTACTCCAGACTATTTCGAGGAGCTCGGGCCAAGTTTGGGGAGCAGACGGTGTGCGCAGGGATGGTGTGTCACCGAGGGGAGCCCCAAGGGCTCCTGATGGAGGAAGTCAGAGGAGTAGATGCCTGGAGCCCCTTTCTGCGGTCAGTGCTGCAAGCACCCGCCCTTCCGGGGCCTCCAGTCACAAAGGGGAAGCCGAGGAAACAAAACAACGCAGACTCTGTTTAGTCTATTGCCCGCATCAGGGCTACGGGTTTCCAACCCGCCTGGCGCCTCTGATTCCTGTTCTCAGTTCCCTTTCCCAGTGCCGAAATTGGGGCTCAGAGAGATGATGAAGGAAAGTGCTGTGAGCACGTGGCCAGACACTGGCTCCACCATCTGCTCTGGGTATCCAGAGTCCAAATGTCCCATCCACGGGTCTGTGGCCATAGGTGCTTTTCAAAAGTCGCTTCGTTTACATAACAAAGGACAACTTTCATCACTCCCAGCACAGGGAATTCCAAGGGATTTGGTAGGTTTACTCCAGAAACAGGGATGAAGATCAAATGGATATTTCTTATTATACATCACACTGTCACAGGTGCTAACATGCAGGCCACCTAGCGGGGAGACCCCTTAGCTAAAGAAGATGAGGTCCAGGGGTGTCTGGGCTGCTCAGACAGGTAAGCATCCGACTCGATTTCTGCTCAGGCCATGATCTCACGGTTCCTGGGATGGAGCCCCACGTCAGGCTCTGCGCTGACAGTCTGGAGCCTGCTTGGGATTCTCTCTCTCCCTCAGTCTCTCTGCACCCCCCTCAACAAATAAATAAACATTAAAAAAAAAAAGAGGGGCGCCTGGGTGGCCCAGTTGGTTAAGCTTCCGACTTCGGCTCAGGTCATGATCTCACGGTTCTGGGTTTGAGCCCCGCTTCGGGCTCTGTGCTGATAGCTCAGAGCCTGGAGCCTGTTTCGGATTCTGTGTCTCCCTCTCTCTCTGACCCTCCCCTGTTCACGCTGTCTCTCTCTCTCAGAAATAAATAAAGCATTTTAAAAATTTTTTTAAAAGATAAAATCCTTGACCTCCAAGAGAAAAGACTGGGCAAAAGATATGTTTAGAAAACAGGGACGCTAACAAAAACGTCCACAAACGGTCATGGTGGCACTCTCCACACTTGCTGGAAGGCGGAAACACCCCAAATGTCCCCCAAGAGGGACAGACAAAATGTAGTCCATCCACACAGCGGAATATTATTCAGCCATGAAAACGGAACAAAGCCCTGATACTGGCTACAGCATGGATGAGCCTCACAAAGAGAAAGAAGCCATACACAAAAGGTCACATATCGAATGATTCCACATAGATGAAATGTCCAAAACAGGCAAATTCACAGAGTCACGAAGCAGATCCAGGTTGCCATGGGCTGGGGAATGGGGAGTTCCTGCTGGCTGGCTGCAGATTTCTGTTTGGTGTGATGAGAAAGTTCTGGAACTAGGTAGTGGTGATAGTTGCGCAACAATGCAAATGTGTTTAATGCCACTAATTTATATACTTAAAATGGTAAATATTATGTGTTTTTTACCACAATTTTAAAATTATTTTTTTATTTTTATTTTTAAAATTTTTAAAAAGTTTATTTTATTATTTATTTTTGAGACACACAGAGAAAGAGAGACCACAAGTGAGGGAGGGGCGGGAGGGGTGGGGAGTTCCAAGCATGTTCCTTGCTCAATCCCACAAGCCATGAGATCATGACCTGAGCCAAAATCAAGAGTTGGATGCTTAACCCAGAGCCACCCAGGCATCCCCACAATTTTTTTTTTAAGTAGGCTTTACACCCAGCATGAAGCCCAGTACAGGGCTTGAACTCAGGACTCTGAGATTAAGACCTGAGCTGAGATCAAGAGTCAGAGACTTAACCAACTGAGCCACCCAGGCACCCATACCACAATTTTTAAAAAGTAAAGAAAAAAAAGGTGTGTGGACATCTGGTTGATGATTGATTGATGAGACTGATGATGAGTCCAGTGACTCACAGACAGACAGACATGAGCTAAGACTTTCTTCCTCCCATGAATCTCTGCCTGAGAGCTATAAGATATGCAACTTCTCCATCTCAGATTCTGCCCCCCTCTCTCTTAAGGGTCATGAAAACCTCCATTTCCTCTGCCATTGTAAAAGGTCTGGCACAATATTTGGTTGGTTTTCTTTTCTTTTCTATAGTTTATTTATTTTAAGAGAGAGAGAGAGAGAGTGCAAGAGCACAAGCAGAGGAGGGGCAGAGAGTTTCCCAAGCAGGCTCTGTGCTGTCATTGCAGAGCCTGACACGGGGCTCAATCTCCTGAACTGTGAGCCAAAATCAAGAATTGGATGCTCAACTGACTGAGCCACTGAGGCTCCCTGATTTTTAAATATTTTATTTCAAAGTAATCCCTACACCCAATTTGGGGCTTGAACTCATGACCCTGAGGTCAAGAGTCACATGCTCTACCAACCGAGCCAGCCAGGTGCCCCGTGTCACAGACATGGCTCACCTTGCGACGGAATTCAATGCTCTACGGGTTGAGAAATAGCTTGTAGATGTTTTCCCACCCCCAACCAATCACAGAGACACCCTGAGGACTGTTTGTCCTCAAGAATCTTTAAGGCAATCATTTGAAAAGCAATGCATAGGGAAGATTCTGCAATGGCAGGAAGGGGCACACCATGGAGGAAAGGCTGTGTAATTGTTACTCCATCAGGCGTGGGGGTGGGGAGGAAACCTGTTATCTGCAACCAGTACAAATCATGGTGGCCGCACTCATTGAGTCCCTTCTATTGAGGCAGTCACTGTACCATATCCCCACTTTCCCGGCCTCTGAGCTCAACAAACTCCGAACTGGCTAACCATCATCATCACCAAATGACAGAAGAAAACCTGGCTTCCAGAGGAGAAATGATTGCCCTAAGGTTTAAGGTCGTAATTTCTTTCTTTCTTTTTTTTAAGTTTATTTATTTATTTTGAGGTTGGGGGGGACAGGGGCAGAGAGAGAGAGAGAGAGAGAGAGTGAGAATCCCAAGCAGGCTCCACACTGTCAGCACATACCCAGATGCAGGGCTTGAACTCACAAGTCATGAGATCATAACCTGAACCTAAGTCAGATGCTTAACTAACTGAGCCACGCAGGTGCCCCAAAGATTGCAATTTTGGGGAGGCAGAGCTGAGTCCTCCTGATGGGTCCCGTGGACATCCAGGACCACCCTCTTCATGTGGGGACACATGTATAACTGCTCTGGAAGGCTGCCACTTCCCTATTACCTTCATTTCCCCAAGTTCTATAATAATAATTATTATTATTTAATATTTATTTATTTTTGATAAAGAGAGAGGCAGAGCTTGAGCAGGGGAGGGACAGAGAGACGGAGACACAGAATCTGAAGCAGGCTCCAGGCTCTGAGCTGTCAGCACAGAGCCTGATGTGGGGCTCAAACTCACAAACAGTGAGATCATGACCTGAGCAGAAGTCAGACACTTAACCAACTGAGTCACCCAGGCACCCCTATTATTTTTTTAAGTTTATTTATTTGAGAGAGAGGGAGGGGGTGGGAGGGAGGGAGAGAGGGAAGAGCAGAGAGAGAAGGAAAGAGAAATCCTAAGCAGGCCCCGCGCTCTCAGCGCAGAGCCTGACATTGGGCTCAAACCCACAAACTGTGAGATCATGACCTGAGCTGAAATCAAGAGTCAGTAGCTTAACTGACAGAGCCAGCCAGGCGCCCCTATAATAATAATTATTTTGGCCCTTCTGCTTTCTCCATAAAGCTCCGAACCCCCTCTATCATGCTCACCTACAGCTGATGTGCTTGCTTTATGATCCAACAAATCTACCCTCCTGTCTGCGACTGCACCACCGTTCCCTGCTTTTGCCTCCATGACCAGAAAATAAGTACCCCTGCTCAGCCCTATCCTACTTCTCTTCTGAATCCCACCCCCCACCCAACTTTCTCCAGAACTTCCCTACTTTGCTTTTCTCTTTCTCCTGTAGCAGTAGTATTTTCTCTCTACTCCATCATTCCCATCAGCACCCTGATATGGTCTTGAACCTCTTAGCTTTTACTAAAAATTTTTTAAACATTTATTTATTTTTGAGAGAGAAGGGAGAGAGAGAGGAGCATGTGCACAAGTCAGGGAGGGGCTGAGAGAGGGAGACAGGATCTGAAGCCTCCAATGAGAGGCTCAATCCCACAAACCATTAGATCATGACCTGAGCCAAAATCAAGAGGTGGATGCTTAACCCACTGAGCCACCCAGGTGCCCATAGCAACTCATATCTTTTAAGAAATTAATTCTTCGACTCCACATCCTTCTTTAGTTTCCAACAAATTTCTTGGCTCTCTTTCACAGCAAAACATACTGAAGGAATAGTGTATGTTCAATATATTCATTTCTTCACTGTGCATTTTTCTATAACTCACTCCAAAGAGTGTCTCATCTGCACCATTCTGAGTGTGCTCTTGGCAAGCTCCCCAGCCTCTAAGGATACATTTTCTGCCTGGCCTTTTTCTGTTCTTTCCAGATAGTTCTAAGTTTTGGTATCCTGAGAAGAGTAAAGACAATCTTCTTAAAAACATGATTCCCAAGGCTCTGAATCAATTAAGGTCTTTTCAATTAGAACTCATTTACAATTTATAATTACACCTAACAACGTCTTAAACCAAGACATTTACTCTTTACAAGATTTTTTTAAAAGATTTTATTTTTAAGTAATCTCTACACTCAATGTGGGGTTCGAATTTACAACGCTGAGATTAAGAATCACATGCCCTATGGACGGAACAGCACTCTTACAAAAATTTTGGCAATGGAAGGGTGCTCAGTGGCTCAGTCTTGGGTAAGCATCTGACTTCAGTTAAACGTCTGACTTTGGCTCAGGTCATGATCTCATGGTTTGTGAGTTTGAGCCCCTCATGGGGCTCTCTGTTGTCAGCGCAGAGCACCTCCCTTCAAATCCTCTGACTCCCTCTCTTTCTGCCTCTCCCCCACTCACACTCTGTCTCAAAGATAAACATTAAAAAAAAAAAGAATTTTGGAAATGGATACTGCTAGGTTAGGTCTGTTTCAGTAATATCAAGAATGACATTTATTTTATTTTATTTTTATTTATTTACTTTTTTCTTGGATGTCGTGTGTGTGTGTGTGTGTATATATATATATATATATAGTATTCATTTAATTAATTAATTTACATCCAAGTTAGTTAGCATTAGGAGCAGATTCCTTAATGCCCCTCACATATTTAGCCCATCGCCCCTCCCACAACCCCTCTAGCAACCCTCTGTTCTCTATATTTAAGAGTCTCTTATGTTTTGTCCCCCTCCTTGTTTTTATTTTTGCTTCCCTTCCCTTATGTCCATCTGTTTTGTCTCTTAAATTCCTCATATGAGTGAAGTCATATGATATTTATCTTTTTCTGACTGATTAATTTCGCTTAGCATAATACCCTCTGGTTCCATTCACATAGTTGCAAATGACAAGATTTCATTCTTTTTGATTGCCGAGTAATACTCCATTGTATATATATATACCATATCTTTATCCATTCATCCATCGATGGACATTTGGGCTCTTTCCATACTTTGGCTATTGTTGATAGCACTGCTATAAACATTGGGGTGCATGTGCCCCTTCAAAACAGCACACCCGTGTCCCTTGGATAAATACCTAGTAGTACAATTGCTGGGTCATAGGGTAGTTCCATTTTTAATTTTTTGAAGAACCTCCATACTGTTTTCCAGAGCGGCTGCACCAGTTTGCGTTCCCACCAGCAGTGCAAAAGAGATCCTCTCTCTCCGCATCCTCAAAAACATCTGTTGTTGCCTGAGTCGTTAATGTTAGCCGTTCTGACTGAAGTAAGGTGGTATCTTATTGTGGTTTTGATTTGTATTTCCCTGATGATGAGTGATGTTGAGCATTTTTTCATGTGTCTGTTCACCATCTGGACGTCTTCTTTGGAGGAGTGTTTATTCAAAGAACGACATTTATTTTAATCCTTCCACTTTGTCATCCCCAATATGGTGGCTTTCTTCCTGGAGACTGCTACCTAACAGCTCCAAGACAGCTGCCACAGCTCCTAACTTCACACCACAGCATCTCAAGTCAGCAGAATGAGGATGAAATGGGAATCACTGAAGATTTTTAATCAGAAGTAGGGTATGTTCAGATTTTTATTTTATAAAAATTCTTTTGGACGCATACATAGAAAACATAGTTTAAAATGTTCCCAAGGGAGTAAGGGTAACAAGCCTGGATGTGACCAAGAGTCAAAAGGATGTCACAGTCTTTCTGGGAATTAAAGTGAAGAGAATGGCAGAGGGCATTACTATTCATAGAGGAGAAGGGCTCAGGTGACGAGAGAAAACAAGAGACATGGGACCTCACAGAGAGTAACTCCCAGACAAATTTCCAGGTCTTCGGGAGTCTGGCTTCCTGAAATCAGACTTCTTGGATGCCCCTGCCTGTCTCCCATAAGCCCTAAAGCATATGCAGGTTTTATTCTTTGCTACCAAATGGCCCGTGATGGATACACCAGGATTTGCAGAGCTGACAGAGGCAAAGTGACTAAGGGGAAGAAGAGGGCAAGTCCCAAGTCGACTCTGATTCCTGAGTGTCACCATCGTCTCCTGTGTGTAAGGCCAAAGGGGAAATGATTTTGGGGTTGGCCCTGGTGGGGCAAATTTCTGCTAGTGTTGCAAAAATCTCTGACCCCTGTGGTGACTGATATCTGAAGTGGCCTCTGTGAACAGCAAAGTCTTTCAGTAAATTGCAGTGCCTGAAATGGTGAAGCCAGATTGCCATTTCTACTACATTCCATTGGTCCAAATTTACCCTTAACTTCTGCAATCGATCAAGCCATCTAACCTGGGGGTCGGCTAACATTTTCTGAAAAGGACCAGATAGTAAATCTCTTATGTTTTGCAGGCCATAGTGTCTCTATCACAATTATGCAACCCTGCCATTATAGCACGAATATAGCCATCGGCAATATGTAAGCGATGAGCACAGCTGTGTGCCAATAAAACTTTATTTAAGGATGCTGAAAATGGAATTTTATATCATTTTTATTTAACACAGATTATTATCCTTTTGGTTTTCTTCAGTGATTAAAAAATATAAAAACCAGGGGTGTCTGGGTGGCTCAGTTGGCTAAGCATCCGACTCTTGATTTCGGCTCAGGTCATGACCTTGTGGTCGTGAAATTGAGCCCCCCACCTGGCTCCATGCTGAACGTGGAGCCTGCTTGGGATTCTCTCTCTCTCCCTTTCTCTCTCTGCCCCTCCCTCACTTCTTTTCTCTCTCTCTCTGTCAAAATAAATAACTTAAAAAAAAAAAAAGACCTGAGCTGAGATCAAGTCAGACACTTAACCAACTGAGTCACCCAGGTGCCTCAGAAGAAAGATCATGTGAAGACACAGTGAGAAGACATCAACATACAAGCCAAAGAGAGAGGCCTCAGAAAAAAACAGCCCTGCTGACACCTTGATCTTGGAATTCCAGCCTCTAGAACTTTGAGAATATACATTTCTTGTTGTCTAAGCTGCCCAGTCTCTGGTATTTTGTTGAGGCAGCCCTAGGAAACTAATATTCTCTGCTTCTTCTCATGGAATTCCATCAGTGATGGCCCTCAAATCCACCAAATTACCCTGGTGTGGTGATTTTAAAGAAAATAGCCACAAAATCCTTTGACACTTCTCCCCCTGAGAGGTAGGATCTGTGTCTACTCTTGAATCTGGGTGGGATTGGGCTACTTTGACCAATGGAATGTAGTAGAAATGACACTACGTGACTTCTGAGGCCAGGTTGGAAAAGGCCATGAAGCTTCTACTGGTTCTCTGGGGGTTCTCATTCTGGAGGAAGGCAGCCACCATGCAAGAAATCTAATTATCCTGGGGCGCCGTGTTAGAAAGGCCTTGTGTAGGTCCTTGGGATTCGGGTTATTCCAACCCAAGTACCTGGCATGTGGATGAAGGAAGCTCCAGATGAGGCCAGTCTCCAACCTTCAAGTCACTTCCAAACTTTCAAGTCTTTGGGGGCAGAAAGAAGCATCTCCTCTGTGCCTTGTTCTAATTCCTAACCCATATAATCCATGAGCATAATAAAATAGTTGTTCTACCATCACTACGTTTTAGGGTGGTTTCTTATGTAACAATAGTAACAGGAACTCAAACACTATGGGATTCATTAAGACCCCTTTTTCTTTCTCACCCCCCATGGCTGTCCAGTCTCCAAGGCCCGTCTCCTGAGCCCGGACAATCTCTCCCCAGACCACACTTCCTCTCTATGTTACTGCTCTGGGCAGCTCTTCAACAACTTCCCTTTAATCTTTTGCAACACCCTCCACTCTACGGCCTCTGGCTTCAATTGGGAACATTTTCAACTCTATCCCTTTGCAGGACTCTAGGACTTTTTTTCCCCCCTGAAGCACACATCTGACAAGTCCCTCTCTTGCTTAAATGACTTTTCATTTTTCCCTATTCTTTTTAAATGGAAGTATAGTTGACAATGTTACATTAGTTCTAAGTGTACAACATAGTGATTCAACAACTCTATACATTACGCTATGCTCACCACAAGTGTACCT
Source organism: Hyaena hyaena (assembly GCF_003009895.1). Lineage (NCBI taxonomy): Eukaryota > Metazoa > Chordata > Mammalia > Carnivora > Hyaenidae > Hyaena > Hyaena hyaena. The sequence goes on along the minus strand of NW_024081500.1, from coordinate 714,616 downwards.
CCCATCTGTCAGCATACAATACCATTACAATGCCATTGACTATGTTCTCTATGCTGTACCTTCCATTCCCATGACTTACTCATTCCATAACTGGAAACCTTCCATTCCCCTTCACCCATTTTGCCCATTCCCACTCCCTGCCCACCTCTGGCAACCATCAATTTGTTCTCTGTATTTATGGTTTTGTTTCTGCATGTTTGTTTGTTCATTTATTTTTTAGATTCCACATATAAGCGAAATGATACAGTGTTTGTTGTTCTCTGACTGACATTTCACTTAGGATAATACCCTCTGGGTCCATCCATGTTACTGCAAATGGGAAGATCATTCTTTTTTATGGTATATGTATACCACATATCCTTTATCCACTCATCTACTGACGGACACTTTGGTCGCTTCCATATGTTGGCTGTTGTATTTTGTTTTTAAAGTACATATCACACCCAGCATGAAGCCCAATGCAGAGCTTTGAACTCATGACCCTGAGATCAAGTCCTGAGCTGAGATCAAGAGTCAGACACTTAACTGACTAAGCCACCCAGGCACCCCATTAGCTACTGTAAATAATGATGCAAATAAACATAAGGGTGCATTAATTTTTTTATTCAAAAAGAATTAAACACCAATTAAACACTAATTTAGTGTTTTTGCTTTCTTTGAATAAATACTCAGCAGTTGAATTACTGAATCTTGTAATATTTCTATTTTTAATTTTTTGAGGAACCTCTATACTGTTTCCAACAGTGGCTGCACCAATTTACATTCCAACCAACATGAGGTTCCTTTTTCTCCACATCCTCATCATACTTGTTATTTCTGTCTTTTTTATTCTAGCTAGTTTGATGAGATAATATTTCATTGTGGTTTGCTGATGATTAATGATGTTGACTACATCTTTTCATGTGTCTGTTGGCCATCTGGATGGTTTCTTTGGAGAAATGTTTATTCAGGTCCTCTGTCCATTTGAAAATCAGATTATTTTTGTTTTTGTTTTTTCAGTGTTGAGTTGTATAAGTTCTTTATATATCTTGGATATTAACCCCTTATTGGATATAACATTTGCAAATATCTTCTCGCATTCAGTAGGTTGTCTTTCTGTTTTGTTAATGATTTCCTTTGCTGTGCAGAAGTTTCCTATTCTGGTATGGTCCCAATGGCTTTTTATTTCCTCTAGAAGAAATTCCAAGTCCTTCTTGTAGCAGTAAATATCCTCTAAGAGATGGTCCCTGCCATCACTTACTGCTCTCTGCTTCATTACCTGTGCTCCAATAACCAACTTAACCTGGTCTTGGCCTCTTTCCTGTGCTTTTTTCACTCTCCTCTGCCTGGAATACAATTTTCTTTCTCTTCTTTACCTGAGCCTCTAAGACCCAGCCTATATGTTACCTCTTCCTGAATGATACTAGGTCTTGTTAGTCTGAGTTTAGCTGTTTCTTTTGGGGTATCTCATAAAAACCGAGGCATCTCTCTATTACTATGTATACTCTCACTCTACGGTGACCAAGTGAGGCAGAGCAGAGACAGGGCTTGAGTCCCCTCAAGTCTGACTGAGAAACCCAGTGTCCCTTGATAGTTGAAGCCCTTGACTGGCATATCTTGTAGAAATGTGGAAGCAGGATGCTTACCAAAGGAGGGCCTCGACTGGCGAAGACAGATCCAAACCAGTCTGTGCAAGGTGGACCCCAGCACTGACCTTTCACTGACTTCTCCCCGATTATAATGCTAAAAACACTCCCAGGGATGAAGATTTAACATACTAATGAGACATGCAATGCATGATGAAGCATGTTCTGTTCACTACACCTGTGCGCCCAACTTCCTGTATCTCTCCCCAACTACATGACTCAGAGTCACTCCTTTTCCATCTCAGTCTCTTTAAGAACTTTCCCTGGCCTTTGTCAGAGAGCTAACATGAAGGACCTTGTGCTTGAGCATAAGCTCCAATGAAAGCCTGGAACTCCTCTAGTAAATGCCTCTAGTAAATTTCTATCACTTAGAGAACCCAAAGGACCTGAGTCAGTGACACAAGCTCTTCATGTCTTATCTCTTCATCCAGCTGGTCAGAGTCCAGGTCTGATTACTTTCTACATCCCCAGGAACCAGCAAGGGAGAACTCCTTTGGAGACCTATGCCTATACAGGATCTACCACCCTTATTCCTTGATAAGTGGACACCATTTTATTCAGGAGGCAATTTCCTTCACTGTAAACCAATCAGGGCAACTACATTAAAACTCTGTGTGTGTGTGTGTGTGTGTGTGTGTGTGTGTGTGCGCGTGCACCAGGCATTGGTCTAGAAATAGGGTATATTACTTGGTTCTGTCAGTGAAAAGTAAGAAGAGGTTGCAAAGACTCAAGAACAGATCTTTCTGCCTTATAAAATGAGAGAGGCATATGAATGAAGTCCGTTTTTCTGGCTTGGGAGATTATGTTGCCCTGATGTGGTGTCTGAAACAATGGCAGCCATTTCATTATCATGTTCAAGAAGCCCTTGGGAGAAAACCAATAGGATGGGGGACTGGAAGGATTACATTAAGCTCATTCTTGTTCACACTCAGAACCTACTTCCTTTCAATTAAAAAAAATTTTTTTAATGTTTATTTTTATTTTTGAGAGAGAGACAAAGAGATCGAACCCGCATGCACATGCGTGCATGTGTGTGAACAAGGGAGGTGCAGAGAGAGAAGGAGACACAGAAACCAAAGCAGGATCCACAGAATCTGATGCGGGCTGGAACACACGAACTGTGAGATTATGATCTGAGCTGAAGTCGGACGTTTAACCGACTGAGCCACCCAGGTGCCCTGAAAAATATCTTTATTATTTATGCCAGAATTTTCATGAGGAAACTATCATGATTATATCCTTAAGGTAGTACTGATTAACTACCTACAAACTAGAAGGGTTCCCACAGACTCTTTGGCTGGTCCAGCTGTGCCTGGGGGGTTGATACAAATCCTATTGCTTATTCTTTCATCTGAAATGACAAGATGGACACAGGCTTTGGTTGTTCTTGAGTCGTATCCTTTATAATAAACTGGTAAACAAAAGCAAACTGCATTCCTGAGTTCACTGGGCCACTCTAGCAAATTATTGAACCTGAGGAGGGGGTTAGCGGAGCCCCTGATTTATAGCTGGTCAGCCAGAAGTATAGACGGCAAGCTGAGAAGTAGCATCTGAAATGGGGGCAGGCTTGTGGGACTGAGTCCTTTACTACACATTTGGTGTCATGAGTGCTACATGGGCAGGGGTGCCTGTGTCCTCAGTCAGTTAAGCATCTGACTCTTGATCTCAGGGTCATGAGTTCAAGCCCCTACTTAAAAAATGAAACAAAACAAAAAAAAACACAAAAAAAGTTGTGTGAGTAGAGAAACAAGTTTTTTACCATCTTCTATGATTTTTATTGCTTGCCTTGAGTTCCTCTCATCTCACTAATAGTTTCTTTCATTTTCTTGAATCTCTGAAGGAGAAAGGGCTGGACATCTAGATTCTTTGACCCTTGATATCTAGAGGGCTGGATTCCTGCCCCCCATACTAGGTTGGAGGTGAGGGGAATATTCAGACTTACTAAGAAGGGGAGGCTGGCAACACATCCAAGCTGCTTTCTGGGAAATTGCAAGAAGCCCTGGGTTTCTGTCACCTGATTGGTCCCAGCTTCACTGCCCCTTCCCCTTGTCCAATAAAACATCCGCCCAACTTGAGTCACTCTGCAGGAAGCCAGGAACTAGAGACAGAAAAAGGATCTCAGCTGGTGGTGAGTTGGGGGTTTGACAATTTCAGAACTTACTGTTTGAACATCTGCTATGTGGTAGATACCTTCTAAACCCTTAGAGCTGAACTGTCCAATACAGAAGCCACTTGCCACATATGGTTGTTGAGCTCTTGCTGGTCCAACCTGCCACGGGCTGTAAGTGTGAAACCAACTTAGTATACACACATTATTAAAATTAATATGTTATTATAATCCATTTCTTTTACTTTGTAAAAAGAATGGTAACTCTCATATATGGCTCATATCTGTGGCTTGCATTTATGTTTCCACTGGGTAGCGTGACTCTAGAAATACGACATAGTTTGGTAGTCTTCTAGCATAGATGCTAATGTGGAGGATATTTAGAATAGAAAATAAACAAATGGATAAATAAACTAGAAAAATATCTGGTACAGCTGCTTTGCATTATGGGCCAGATGGGGCCTCTGAAGGTGTTAAATATCTAAGCCTAGACTGAATATTTAGTAAGAGCCAAATGTGGCAAGTCTGAAAGAGCATCGTAGGCAGAAAGAACAGAGGATCCGGAAACCCTGAGATGGCAGTGAGCTCAGCACATTCAAGGAATTGAAGGAATTCAATTTGAATGGAGCCCACTGTGTAAGATGGGAGTGAATGTATGCCGTACGATTGAGTGTGATGTTGTGATACACGATAAATATATGTTGGGTCTTCCTGTTTCTGGCACTGAGCTCCTAAAACCCTAGGAATTTCCTAAGTGATGAGAGCGATAGAGGTGTCTTTTGTTATGTTAACGAGGTGACTCTGGGGAGGCACCTAAGGCTGGGGGCTGGTTGCTGGAGCTTTCAGGCTCAGCCCCCTGACCTTCACAAGAGAAAAAGAGATGGAAGCTGAGTTTAATCTCCAGCGGCCAATGAGTTAATCAGTTGTGCCTATGTAGTGAACCCTCCATAAAACTCCAAAAGGATGCGGGTTTCAGAGGGCTTCCAAGCTGGTGAAAACAGGTGGAGATGTCAGGAAGGCGGTGCACCTGGAGAGCCCACAGAAGCTTTGCGCCCTTGCCTCATACCTGGCCCCACGCACCTCTTCCATCCAGCTGTTCCTAAGTTACATCCTTTTCTAATTAACTGGTGATCTAGTAAGTAAAATATTTGTCTGGGTTCTGGCGTCACTAGGTTTAATGAGGAAGAGGTTGTGGGAACCTCTGATTTACAGCCAGTCAGACACACAGGTACCCTGGGCTTGCAGCTGGTGTCTGATTTGGCCCCGGGGCAGGAGGGGCGTCTTTTAGGACTGAACCTTTAACCTGTGTGATTTGATGGTGTCAGAACTGAGCTGAATTCTTGGACACCTACTTGTTTGTTGGTGTGGGGACTCCCCCACACTTTGGAAACTGGGTCACAAAAGAAGGATAGGGCAGATCCAAGAGTGCTCGGTAAGCTTGAGTTCGGAGTCTGGAATTCACTAGAGGGTGGTGAACAGAATAATGTCATGATCTGTGTTTTTAAAAGGTCATATGGCCACTGTCTGGAGAATGGATGTTTTGAGGTGAGTGGGGGGAGGCATTCGGAGCAGGAACAAGCTATTTGCAAGGTCAGTGCAAACATGCAGATCAGAAGAAAGGGGCCACGGACAAAGGCAGTGGGGATGGAAATGATTCTGAGTGTGGATTCAGTTGCTTTACAGACAGAATCTATAGACTTGGATTGCTTTGGGTGATAAGGGAAAGACAGTAAGTATATGTTTTAGATATGGAGTTTAGCAGCTGAGTGTTTAAATTCCAACTAGATACAGAATACTGTGAAGAGAGGCAGATTTGGGAGGATGGAATAGTTGATTTGATCTGGGTAATGTCAGGTTTGGAGTGCCTATGGTATTCCCACAGGGAGATGTCATGAAGTCAGATGGTTATATCAGGCTAGAGCTTTAGGGGAAAGCCAAGGCTGATGACTTAGAGGAGAAGTTATCAGTACAGGGGTGCCTGGTTGGCTCAGCTGTTGGAGGGGGGGACTCTTGACCTTGGGGTTGTGAGTTTGAGCCCAACATTGGGTGTGGAGATTACTTAAACAAACAAAACTTAAAAAGAAGTTATCAGTGTGGTATTATAAGCCATAAGATCGGATGATACTATCTATGGAAAGACTACATAGAGAGGATGAAGGGGAACAGGTACAAGCCCTGGGATGCCCTAACATTTAAAGTGAAATTTAGAGGGGGCTCCTGGCTGGCTCAGTTGGTGAAGAGTGTGACTCTTGATCTCAGGGTTGTGACCTTCAAACTCCATGTTGGGCATAGAGATTTCTTAAAAATAAAATCTTTAAAAAACAGAACAGGATGGTTTATTTTTATTTTTACTTTTTTTTTTTAACATTTTATTTATTTCTGGGAGAAAGAGAGAGAGACAGCGTGAGCAGGGGAGGTTCAAAGAGAGAAGGAGGATACAGAATCTGAAGCAGGCTCCAGGCTCTGAGCTGGCAGTCAGCACACAGCCCGACGTGGGGCTTGAACCCACGAACTGTGAGATCATGACCTGAGCCGAAGCCGGATGCTTAACCAACTGAGCCACCCAGGCGCCCCTATTTTTAAATATTTACTTATTTATTTATTAGGTTTATTTATTTTTGAGAGAATGGATGGGTGAGGAGCAAAGGGAGAGGGGGACAGAGGATCTGGAGTGGGCTCTGCGCTGACAGCAAAGAACCCAACTCAGGGCTTGAACCCACAAACGGTAAGATCATGAGCCAAAGTTGACGCTTACTTAACCCACCGAGCCACCCAGATGCCCCATTCATTTTTTTAAAGTAGGCTTCACACTCAGCATGGAGCCCAACGTGGGGCTTGAACTCACGACCTTGAGATCAAGACCTGAGCTCAACACCTCAGCTGAGATCAAAAGTCAGATGTTTGACCAACTGAGCCCCCCAGAGCCCCCAGGATGGTTTCTTTTTATTAAAAGAACTTTTTAAAGTTTATTTATTTTGAGAGAGAGAGAGAGAGTGCGAGCTGGGTAGGGGCAGAGAGAGAGGGGAGAGAGAGAATCCCAAGCATGCTTTGCACAGTCAGCCAAGAGCCTGATGCAGGGCTCGAATTCATAAATTCATGAACCACAAGATCATGACCTGAGCCAAGATCAATAGTCTGTCACTTAACGGACTCAGCCACCCAGGCGCCCCTGGGATGGTTTCTTTGTAAAAGGAAGAGATAAGATAATATTCATGTGATAGTGAAAATAATCTAGTATTAAGAAAATCTTGGGGTTTTGTTTTTGGCAGAAAAGAAAAGGGATAATGCAGGAGGAAAATTTGGGGGAAGGTGAGGTAGAGAGGGATCCAGGGCAAACATGGGAGGGTAGCCATTGGGATCAACAAGCACTCTATACTGACTGTAGCAGTGCAGGTAGATTGGAAGGTTTGGGGCAGAGAAGGCTGAAAAATTCTAATGGTTACCATTTTCCCATTAAAATATGAGGCAACAGCATCAGATGAGAGCAGGAATGAGGAGTGGCGAGGCCACGGAGAAGCAGGCAGGAGAAAGCAGAACTACAACAGTTATTTCAAAACTTGGAAATGCAAAGAAGCTGGAGAGGTAGAGTCAGTAGACACAGACGTGCTGAGGTGCCTTATGAAATCCAGTCAGAAATCCAACTGTGCCCCTTAATAATTGAGACATTGGGCAAGTCACTTCCCCTGCCAGAGTCATGGCTTCCTTTTACATTATGTGGTAATGATACTTTTTTTTTTTTTTTAACATTTATTCATTTTTGAGACAGAGACAGAGTACGAGTTGGGGAGGGGCAGAGAGAGAGGAGACACAGAATCCGAAGCAGACTCTAGGCTCTGAGCTGTCAGCCCAGTGCCCCATGACCTGACCATGAGTGAGATCATGACCTGAGCCAAAGGCAGATGCTTAACTGACTGAGCCACCCAGGTGCCCCAATGATACTTTTTTTTTAAGTTTATTTATTTTGAGAGAGAGAGAGAGAGAGCAAGGTAGGGGCAGAGAGAGGGAGAGAGAGCAAATCCCAAGCAGGCTCTGCGATGTCAGCACAGAGCTCTATGTGGGGCTTGAACTCACAGATGGTGAGATCATGACCTGAGCCAAAGTCCAGAATGGGATGCTTAACTCACTGGGCCATCCAGGTGCCCTGATTATGTGGTAGTGATACCTATCCAAAAGCAAGGCTGTTGCAATCAGAGATCAGAAAATGTACAGTGATTGGTACATTTGAGGGGCTCACCAAATAGCAGCCATCATAATCCACTGTAGTATCATCTGTAGTTCGCAGGTTCTGTGTCCCACGCTGCAACCAGGGTGGGCCCCTAATTTTACACCTGTGTCTCACTGGCCTTTCCCCTCCTGTCATTGCACAATTGACCTTCCCTGTTGTAGCAACATCATCCCTTCTGAGTGCCTTGTAGGGTGCTTAGTGAGCGGGTAGAGAGAACTTGACTCTGTTATGGAAGTATAACAGGTGGAAGAAAGTGGTGAGGACAGTTCTGGGGCTGGAATCTGGCTGAGCTCAGATTCTGGCACATGTCAATCCCCAAACGCCATACACAAGGGTTGCCGCGAGGGCTGAAGGAGCTCTTGACATACGGAAAATGCTCGTTAGGACTAGCTGCTACTGTTGTGAGCACTGTTCTTGACTTGAAATTGAGATTCCACAATGCATGGCCCAGGATAGAGCATAAAGCCTGGTGAAAACCAAAATTTCCCATCTGCTAGACTCACTTGGTCCTGCCTGAAAGATTTCCATGTCCACTCTCAACTAATCCTCACCTGAAAAGCAGTCTCCTCCATAAAATTGCCTCTATTCTGCAGAGGAGCAAACTGAAGCTCAAAGACATGTCACTAAGAACCCACTGGGCAGATGACCTCCCTCCAGAGCCCAACACTCTTTATACCATTAACAGTGACTCTCAACTGGGTTTGATTCTCCCCCACCCAGCCACCCAGGGGACATTTGACAATGTCTGTAGATACTTTTGGATGTCACAACTGGGGGTGGGGCTGCTACTAGTATCTAGTTCAACAGGGGCCCGGAATGCTGCTAAATATTGTACAATGTACAGGAAAGTTTTCCACAACTAAGAAGCATCCAGCCCCAATGTCAATGGTGTCAAGGTTGAGAAATTCTGCATGACATTAAGCAATGCACCACAGAGGCCCTCCGCAAAAGTGACTGTAAAGACAGCAAGAAGAGAGAAGAGGAAGAAAGGAGGGAGGGAGAAAAATCATCATACTACGTTATGACCACTCCCAGGAAATCTTCAAGGAACCCCTTTTTAAAAGCAGCATTTTAGAATGGCAAAGGCAGTGGCTGTGGAATTGGGTAAATCCGGTTTCCAAAACTTGCTGCCTCTGCTGACAGGCTGGGCGTGATGTTGAACTAACTAGTGAAACCCCTGGGCCATGGTTTCCCTTTGGTAAGAGAGAGATGATAACAGACACCTTGCAACATTATCATGAATATTAAACGTGAACAGGTGCTTGGTAATTACAATTTCTCTTAAGGACGCTGAATAGCCCAGGTAACTAATTCTCAAATTTTTGAGGCTGTGGAAGACTACTCTAGCTTTTATGCAAAGAGACATCTAGGATGGGGTTCATGAATATGCATTTTAATAGTCATCCTGGATATTTCTTCTTTTAGAAAAATTTTTGAGAGAGAGCACACATAATCAGGGGAGAGGGGCAGGAGAGAAAGAGACAGAGAGAGAGACAGAGAGACAGGGAGAGAGAGAGAGGATCCCAAACAGGCTCCATGCTCAGCATAGAGCTCAACTTGGGGCTCGAGCCCATTGACCCTGGGATCATGACCCTAGTCACAATCAAGAGTTGGACGCTCAGGGCGCCTGGGCAGCTCAGTTGGTTAAGCGACTGACTTCAACTCAGGTCATGATCTCATGGTTTGTCGGTTCAAGCCCCGCACTGGGCTCTGTGCTGACAGCTTGGAGCCTAGAGTCTGCTTCAGATTCTGTACCTCTGCTCCCCCTCCCCTGCCGTCTCTCCACTGCTTGCACTCTCTCTCTCCCAAAAATAAATAAACATTAAAAATTTTTTTAAAAAGTTGGATGCTCAACTGACTGAGCCACCCAGGCACCTCTCACTTTTTTTGTTTAAGATTTTATTTTTGAATAATCTCCAAACTCAACGTGGGGCTCAAACTTACAACCCCAAGATCAAGAGTCAGATGCTCACTCAATTGACTCAGCCACATAGGCATCCCCCATTGTTGCATTTTTATGTAGCTCAAACTGGATCCCCATATATAGCAATTAACACAACACATGGTCTCCAATAAGAACCCAACAGATACTACTAATTAACTGCATTATTCTCATGCTCTTTATCCCACAGAATACTAATGCTATGCAATGGGTAAAAATTCTTCACATCGCAGAGAACAGCTCCATATCAAGCAATGAAAAATGGAGGGTCGAATGCAAAGATAGGGCTCCCTTTGCTGACTTCCTCTAGCACAGAATCCACAGAATGTAACATATTACTACATATTACCAGATCCTCAACTGTAAACTCAAACCAACTCTATAGCTTTAACTTAAAATACTAAGCAAACAGCGGGCAATGGGCCCGCATAGTGGGAGCTAGGAGTCTGGGAGAACCTGGGGCTGGAAAGAGGGTACAGAGTTTGCCAGCATCTATGCAGTGAGTGGGGTGAGAGGTGAACCTATTGACTCTGAGTCTGGCGCTCCCCTCACTAAGCTGTAACTGTCTCCTAATCAATTTCCCTTATCTATACGCTCTCAGTGCAGTTTTCCGCTAGTAAGCAGGAGCCGTGTAATCCTCTTGGCTAAGCAATAAGCCTGATAGGTGGAATGCATATGAATAATTATGAGACTATGGAGAACTGTCCTTTCCCAAAGTAATAGCCAAAAGAGCGCCAATTTTATAGTATTACCGGCCAAGTTTCAGTAGAGTGAGTGTCCTGGATGGAGTGGTAGCTGTCGTGGAAGCTGATGTTGGCCACGAATAGGGATGCTGTAAGATGGTTCCATAGATTAGAAACGGCCCGTTGTTGGGGCACCTGGGTGGCTTAGTCGGTTAAGCGTCCGACTTTCGCTTAGGTCATGATCTCGCAGTTCGTGGGTTCAAGCCCCGCGTCGGGCTCTGTGCTGACTGCCAGCTCAGAGCCTGGAGCCTGTTTCAGAGTCTGTGACTCCCTCTCTCTCTGACCCTCCCCTGCTCACGCTGTCTCTCTCTCTCCTAGAAATAAATTAAAAAAAAAAAAAAAAGGAAATGGCTCATTGTTTAAATGTTTCAGGTGTATGAAAGATGGAAAACAACCTCTCCACCGCTGTGAATGAATATGAAGAGATACTCCGTGAGTCTACTGGCTACAGTGTTCTGCAGATCCTATCACTGGTGGTGCTTGGGATCACCTTTGTCCTTGGCATCCTGGGAAATGGGCTTGTGATCTGGGTGGCTGGATACCGGATGCCACGCACCGTCACCACCATCTGTTACCTGAACTTGGCCTTGGCCGACTTCTCTTTCACTGCCACTCTACCATTTCTCATCACCTCAATGGCCATGAGAGAACGGTGGCCTTTTGGCTGGTTCCCGTGCAAGGTAATTCACGTCATTGTGGACATAAACCTATTTGGAAGTGTCTTCCTCATCGCTTTCATTGCCCTGGACCGCTGTATTTGTGTCCTGCATCCAGTGTGGGCCCAGAACCACCGCACTGTAAGTCTGGCCTCAAAACTCATCATTGCACCCTGGATTTTTGCCCTAGTCCTTACCTTGCCAGTTTTCATCTTCTTGACTACAGTGAATGATGGGACTGGGAATATATACTGTACTTTCAACTTTGCAAACTGGGGCAACAGTACTGAAGAGAGGTTGCGGGTGGCAATCACCATGTTGACGGCCAGAGGGATCATTCGGTTCATCATTGGCTTCAGTATGCCGATGTCCACTGTTGCCATCTGCTATGGGCTCATTGCTGCCAAGATGCACAAAAAAGGCATGATTCAATCCAGCCGTCCCTTACGGGTCCTTACTGCCGTTGTGGCTTCCTTCTTTATCTGTTGGTTCCCCTTTCAAATGGTTGCCCTGTTAAGCACAGTCTGGCTCAAAGAGATATTGTTTGAGGGTAAGCACAAAATCCTTGATGTCTTGACTAATCCAACAAGCTCCCTGGCCTTCTTCAACAGCTGCCTCAATCCAATGCTTTATGTTTTCGTGGGCCGAGACTTCCGAGAGAGACTGATCCACTCCCTGCCTGCCAGTCTGGAAAGGGCGCTTAGTGAGGACTCAGTGCAGACCACTGACACAACAAACAAATCCACTTTATCTCAGGAAGCAGAGTTACAGGCAATGTCAACGTAAGGGAGGCTGGGGGGCATTTGTGAGCTCTGTATGCTCTTACCCTGCTCCCATTTCCTATTTCCAGTGACATAAGGTGTCATTTTTGGATTCTGGGCCTCAGCTTCTTCCCCAAGGATAAGTGGAGATTGTAAAGGGTTCAAGGGAGGAGAAGAGAAAGTGCCGGATAATTGGTAACGCTTGGATGAGAGAGTATAAGGGGAAAACTTTAGTTATTTTACCATTAAGATGTTTGCCGTAGGTTTTATTTTAAGCTGTTTCTAATCAGATTACAGAAATTTCTTTGTATTAATAGTTTACTAAGCATTTCTTTTAAAAATCATGAATGGCTATAGGATTGTATCAAATACATTTTATGCATATATTAAGATACTATTTTTATCCTTTTATTTACATCATCATACATTACATTGATTGAGTTTTGCATGTGAAACTACCCTTGCATTTCTAGAATAAACCAGGATTGGTCATGATGTATTTTGCGTAATTATAATTTATGCCACTAGATTTGTTTATAACTTTTGCATTTATGTTTATGTAAGGATGGGTCTGTTATTTTACTTTCTGCTAATGTCCTTGTCAGCTTTTACACCAAACTTCTTTTTTTTTTTTTTTTTTTTTTTTAAATATATTTTTATTTATTTCTAGGAGAGAGAGAGAGACAGCGTGAGCAGGGGAGGGTCAGAGAGACAGGGAGTCACAGACTGAAACAGGCTCCAGGCTCTGAGCTGGCAGTCAGCACAGAGCCCGACGCGGGGCTCGAACCCACGAACCGCGAGATCATGACCTAAGCGAAAGTCGGACGCCCAACCGACTAAGCCACCCAGGCGCCCCTTTTACACCAAACTTCTAATGGCCTCCTACACAGACTTGGGAAGTGACTCATCTGATTGTATTCTTTCAAAAATGTTCAGAAATTCACCAGTGAAGCCAGTTGGCCCTGGGTATTCTTTCTGGGAAGACGAGTTCAATTTCTTTCATAGTTATGGGACTATTAAGATTTTCTATTTCCTTTTCTTTCAATTTTGGTAAACTGTGACCTTTAATGAATTTGGCCATTTCATCCAGACTCTCAAGTCTATTGGCATGAAACAGTATAATAACTGTCTGTAGTACTTGGTATGCTTTCCTTCACATAATGAGAATGTAAGCTATCTGAAGGCAAGGATTTTGGTCCATATTGTTCACTGATGGATCCCCATACACTATGTGTAAAATAGTGCCTACTATGTGATAGACACTCAATACAATTGAATTAATGAATCAATAAACAATGGTATCATCCAGATGCCAAGTGAGAATCTTTATATTTTTTATTTTTCTAAATTTTAAAAAAATGTCTTTATGTATTTTT
>NW_024081500.1:696225-698161 GCF_003009895.1 Hyaena hyaena | reverse complement strand
AGGGAGTCACAGACTGAAACAGGCTCCAGGCTCTGAGCTGGCAGTCAGCACAGAGCCCGACGCGGGGCTCGAACCCACGAACCGCGAGATCATGACCTAAGCGAAAGTCGGACGCCCAACCGACTAAGCCACCCAGGCGCCCCTTTTACACCAAACTTCTAATGGCCTCCTACACAGACTTGGGAAGTGACTCATCTGATTGTATTCTTTCAAAAATGTTCAGAAATTCACCAGTGAAGCCAGTTGGCCCTGGGTATTCTTTCTGGGAAGACGAGTTCAATTTCTTTCATAGTTATGGGACTATTAAGATTTTCTATTTCCTTTTCTTTCAATTTTGGTAAACTGTGACCTTTAATGAATTTGGCCATTTCATCCAGACTCTCAAGTCTATTGGCATGAAACAGTATAATAACTGTCTGTAGTACTTGGTATGCTTTCCTTCACATAATGAGAATGTAAGCTATCTGAAGGCAAGGATTTTGGTCCATATTGTTCACTGATGGATCCCCATACACTATGTGTAAAATAGTGCCTACTATGTGATAGACACTCAATACAATTGAATTAATGAATCAATAAACAATGGTATCATCCAGATGCCAAGTGAGAATCTTTATATTTTTTATTTTTCTAAATTTTAAAAAAATGTCTTTATGTATTTTTGAGAGAGACAGAGCATGAGTAGCGGAGGGGCAGAGAGAGAGAGAGGGAGACACAGAATCTGAAGCAGACTCCAGGCTCTGAGCTGTCAGCACAGGGCTCGATGCGGGACTTGAACTCGTGAACCACGAGATCATGACCTGAGCTGAAGTTGAACACTTAACTGACCAAGCCATCCACGCGCCCCAAGTGAGAACCTTTAAAGTCTAGCTGAGGGGCGCCTGGGTGGCTTAGTCGGTTAAGCGTCTGACTTTCCCTTGGGTCATGATCTCACGGTTCGTGGGTTCGAGCCCCGCATCAGGCTCTGTGCTGACTGTCAGCTCTGAGCCTGGAGACTAATTCAGTCTGTATCTCCCTCTCTCTCTGACCCTCCCCTGCTCACGCTGTCTCTCTCTCTCTCTCCTAGAAATAAATTTAAAAAATATATTAAAAAAAATAAATAAATAAAGTCTAGCTGAAATAATCTCTGACCCTCATATCATTGTAGTTTACAAGACTTACAAATTCCCATGTGGCTTACATTTTTATCAACACCTCTGGTTTTGAATTTCTGCTTCAAGTAAAGCACTCTGACTGTTGCCTGGTGCTTCTGTTTTAAAATAAGTTAGTCCAGGCAGTACATTGAGCTCCATAGAGACAGCGCAGGGGCAAGTGAGAGCCAGACGGGCACTGGGCGACTCTGTGCCTCGCTGAGGAAAATAATCAAACATGGGCAAAGGAGATCCTAAGAAGCCGAGAGGCAAAATGTCATCATATGCATTCTTCGTCCAAACTTGCCGAGAGGAACACAAGAAGAAGCACCCGGATGCTTCAGTTAACTTCTCAGAGTTTTCTAAGAAGTGCTCAGAGAGGTGGAAGACCATGTCTGCTAAAGAGAAAGGAAAGTTTGAAGACATGGCAAAATCGGACAAGGCTCGTTATGAAAGAGAAATGAAAACTTATATCCCCCCTAAAGGGGAAACAAAAAAGAAGTTCAAGGATCCCAATGCACCCAAGAGGCCTCCTTCGGCCTTTTTCTTGTTTTGTTCCGAGTATCGCCCAAAAATCAAAGGAGAGCACCCTGGCCTGTCCATCGGGGATGTTGCAAAGAAGCTGGGAGAGATGTGGAATAACACCGCTGCTGACGACAAGCAGCCTTACGAAAAGAAAGCTGCGAAGCTGAAGGAAAAATACGAAAAGGATATTGCTGCATACCGAGCTAAAGGAAAGCCTGATGCAGCAAAAAAGGGAGTCGTCAAGGCTGAAAAAAGCAAGAAAAAGAAGGAAGAGGAGGAGG
>NW_024081500.1:680448-695137 GCF_003009895.1 Hyaena hyaena | reverse complement strand
GCCCCGCGTCGGGCTCTGTGCTGACTGCCAGCTCGGAGCCTGGAGCCTGTTTCAGTCTGTGACTCCCTCTCTCTCTGACCCTCCCCTGCTCACGCTGTCTCTCTCTCTCTCTCTCTCCCAGAAATAAATAAAACATCAAAAAAAATTTTTTTTAAAAAATTCAAAAGTCCTTCACCAAATTCACTGCTTTCCTGTCATCCTCCTTCATCTTTTTGCTCATATCACCCCTAACATTTTGCATTTCCAGAGCAGTATACCCATTTCATCTGCATTTTTTGACTCCTAGAAATGCTTTTTAGTTCCTAAGAAATGTACACTCTTCAGTGTCCAACTAAGGTGTGGCCATAGAAAATAAGGAACAAGTAAGAAATGCAAGAGTGCAAAGCTAGGAGCCACAAAGGATGGTATACATCCCCTCAATAGAACCAGTGCTTCAAAACTGGCAAATTAAGAAATTTCCTTCAGG
Organism: Hyaena hyaena; assembly: GCF_003009895.1. Classification (NCBI taxonomy): domain Eukaryota; kingdom Metazoa; phylum Chordata; class Mammalia; order Carnivora; family Hyaenidae; genus Hyaena; species Hyaena hyaena. The sequence continues at coordinate 694,671 of NW_024081500.1, read as the reverse complement.
GCGGTGGCTCAGTTGGTTGGGCGTCTGACTTCACTTCTGGTCATGATCTTACAGTTCTTGAGTCCAAGCCCTGCATCAGGTTCTGTGCTGACAGCTCAGAGCCTAGAGCCTGTTTCAGATCCTGTCTGTCTGTCTGTCTCTCTCTCTCTGCCCCTCACTAGCTCACACTGTCTCTCTCTCTCAAAAATAAATAAACATTATTAAAAAAAAAAGAAACTTCCTTCGCTGGGCAGGGAATTCTTACTATTCCTGCTCACTGGCCTTGGTTATTCATAATATGATAGTGCCTGCTATATCCTATTTTTCTGTTCCTCATTGGAAGTTTTCTTTTTTAACTTTTTAATGTTTATTTATTATTTTGAGAGAAAGAGACAGAGCGTGAGCAGGGGAGGGGCAGAGAGAGACAGAGAATCGGAAGCAGGCTCCAGGCTCTGAGCTGTCAGCACAGAACCCAACACGGGGCTCCAACCTGTGGACCATGAGATCATGACCCAAGCTGAAGTCGGGTGCTTAACTAATTGAGCCACCCAGGTGCCCCCTCCTTGGAAGTTTTCATTGTGTATGCCCAGTTCCTACTGTACCATTGTGTATTGGGTCTCTGGAAGCTGAGGATTCTTTTAAGTTTATGGAATGCTTATGACAAAGAAACACTTCTAGACCTGATTGAATTAAACTCTGAAATAAACCATTAGGGCTGTTGCCCTTGGGAAGCATGGGACTACTTTTGTTTGGAAGAGAATACAGGGGTGTTGAGGGGACAGAAGGGTAGAATGTGGTAGAGACTGCCAGCTTCCTACCCAATATTGATCCCCTTCCATTACAAGAAGTAGGTGGGAATTCATCCATCTAAAATAATACTTTTCTCAGCCATCCTTTCAGATAGATGCAAGTAAATTATGGGCAATAAGACGCTACGGCCGCATCCTCTCAGCACATAAAGAGCTTCCTCATTCTTTTTAATGCTTCTATTCCATTGGATTGATGTAACAGACTTATTAAATCAGTTACATATTAATGACCATTTGAATTGTTTCTGATCACTTCTCTGGCCTTTTGGTTAAATTGTTTTTAATATCTTTTGCTGTTACCAACAAGGTTACTATGAATAACTATGCAAACACATGTCCCTTTGCATGTGTGTCGGTTTATCTATAGGGTAAATTAAAAGATAACATATAATTTAGTTGATTTTCTTGCTCTTATTTATTGCTGGGGCTATAAAGTCCATTGCTACATCTCTTAGGAAAACAACTCTTCTTGGTGTATATGTGGAAACCTGATTAGGGTGGCCAAGAAAGATCAGTCCAGTTAAAGAATTATTGGGGCACCTGGATGGCTCAATCGGTTAAGCATCCGACTTCGGCTCAGGTCATGATCTCATGATTTGTGGGTCTGACACCCACATTGGGCTCTGTGCTGATAGCTCAGAGCCTGGAGCATGCTTCGGAGTCTGTGTCTCCCTCTCTCTCTGCCCTTCCCCTGCTCGTTCTCTGTTGCTCTCTGTCTCTCAAAAATAAAGAAACGTTAAAAAAATAAAGAATTCTTGTTTGTTTGGGTGTGTTAGTGTTATTGTGGTTATTTGCAAAGCCCCCATCTGTTTAGAGATACAGAATGAAGTAATTTATGATAGAATATTTTACATTTGCTTTTCAATATTCCAGAGTAGGAACAAGGGGGAAAAGAAAATGAAATCAGCAAAATATTTATAATCCGTGAATCTTGTGGATTCATTATATAATTTTATTTACATTTGTGAAAACTTGAAATTCCTGTTAAGACTTTTTTAAGAAAAAAAAAAGTCACCTCCTGGCTCACTCAGAAGAGCATGCTACTCTTGATCTCAGGGTTGTAAATTTGAGTCCCATGCTCAGTGTAGATAGAGATCACTTAAAAATAAAAAAATCTAAAAAAAAAAAAAAAAGACTCCTATATCCAGCAATCCCACATACCCTCAATTTTATTCATGTCAACAGCACACGTTTTCACAAATGTTCACTGTAGAATTGTTTACTATAACCCCAAACTATAAACAACCCTAAAGTTCATTAACAGAATAAAGTGTAGTAATAGTAAATTACTATCCAGCTATAAAATATTTAAAAACCACAACATGAATCTAAGATATATCACATAGACAAAATGAAAAGACAATAGTATGTACAGCGTTCCATTTACGTTTTTAAATTTTTTAATTAATAAAGTTGAACTATAGTTTATTTTTATTTATTTACTTACTTACTTATTTCTTTAGAGAGGGAGAGAGCACAAGCAGAGGAGGGCAGAGAGAATCCCAAGCAGGCTCTGCACGGACAGGAGGCTCAAACCCACGAACCATGAGATCATGACCAAATCAAGGACACTTAAAACGACTGAGACACCCAGACGCCCCTCAACTGTACAGTTTAGAGATATAGACCTATGTAGTACAATTACTAAGGAAAGTGATGAACTGATTGCCATAATCAAGATATTGGTTATGTAACTGGAAGAAAGGAGAGAAACCAATAAGGAAAACATATGTTGCAGCTGATGGCTTCTGGAATGCTGTGATCTATGTTGCTAGTGGTACATGGGGATCTCTTTTATGCAACTGTGTTAATCTCCATGTTTAGCTTTTATCTGTTTTTGCCCTTAAGTTTGCTAAAATCCAATTTATTCTTTTAACAGTTCACGGGAATTCAGATCCCGTTTCCTTCATACTAGGAAAGTTTCATAGCTTCTGGATTTAGGCTGCTTCAAGTAGGGCAGCCCAATCACAGAGACACTGCAGTTCTCTAAATTTGGATTTATTAGGACAGGGAGAGCTGAGGGGTCAAAAGGAAGCAGCTGTGAACAATCACAGCTTTTGTGTCCTTCAAGCGCTAAAGAACACAGACTTAGAAATCTAGCTCCACCTTGTGGCTTCCCGGAAACGAAGCAAAGAAACAGGAGTCTGGCCGCCTCCTCAGCTCTACAACCTAACCTCACTGGGAGAGACCTCTAGAAGAATCTAGAAGATTCTCTCCCTGGTGAGTTCCCCCAAAGTGAATTTCCCAAGTATATCGGAACAAGGAAATCTGTTTTGTAATCTAGGAAGTCCCCTGATTCATTCCAGAATGTACATTCCAGAGATAGGAGAGTGGGTGTGATTCCTGTATCTCGTCCCACCCTCAATACTAGGTAAACTCGCTACTAGATAAAAAAAGAGACTCGTGTGAATGTCTCATAATCGTGGGACACTGAAGATTGGGCAACTGCATTTTTTCCTTGTGTTTCCACCTCATGGCTCTCCTGGCTCCAAATATCATCTAGGTAACTATTTCCCAAATGTAGATCTATGACTGATGCTGTTCCGTCAGAATCACCTGGGGTGGTATGTTTTTAAATATGGCTTAGGTCACTGCAGCATCAGGCCATCTGATCGATGGAGTCTGGTACCAAATGCAGGAATCTGTATTTATTCACAAAGCCCTCCGGTAACTGTGTGTACAATCAGATTCCTCTGATGATTAGCAAGCAGTTGGATAAGTGCTCTCGTTACAAGAGAACAGAATAAGAACTAGCATCAGATCTCAGAAACACAGGTTAAGTCCACACCCAAGAACAAATGGTCTTTTTCTGGGGTGGTGAGGCAGCTCTTAGTAGAGCAATGTGGGCAGTTCAGTTAACAAAATAAAAAAAATTTTTTTAATGTTTATTTATTTTTGAGAGAGAGAGAGAGAGACCATGACCAGGGGAGGCGCAGAGAAGGAGGGAGAGAGAGGGAAAGAGAATCCCAAGTAGGCTTTGTGCTCTCAATCCAGAGCCCATGATGTGGGGCTCCAACTCATGAACCATGAGATCATGATCTGAGCTGAAGTTGGTTGAGCCACTCAGGCGCCCCAGCAAAATAAATCTTGACAGAAAGGTTGCTGTCCCCAATATCTTGTTCAAGACCCTCTGGAGCTGCTTTGGTCTTGAAGTGGCAGACGAGGTAAGCCTGTCAATATTCTATTCTAAAAGGAGAGGTTCTTGGGAACAGCTAACGAGCGAGTGATCAGAAACATACCTTGCTCACCCCTTCCAACTCCAAATTCTCAGCCTCCTTAATCACATGAGCAGATACCTCACAATAAATCACACACTCACACCCACACAACCTATTGGCTCTGTTTCTTTGAAGAACCCTAATATACTTAAAAAGTCATTGTTAATTGTTGGGTGTGATGGTGGCTATAATCTTTTTAAATCCTTATCTGTTATAAATACATACTAAAATATTTAAGGGGAAAAATGACATGATATATGATATTTGATTAGAAATAATCCCGGAGGGGGCGCCAGGGTGGCTCAGTCAGCTGGGCGTCCGACTTCGGCTCAGGTCATGATCTCACCGTCCATGGGTTCCGGCCCGCGTCTGGCTCTGTGCTGACAGCTCAGAGCCTGGAGCCTGCTTCAGAGTCTGTGTCTCTGTCTCTCTCTGTCCCTCCCCCACTTGTGCTCTGTCTCTCTTTTTTTTCCTCTCAAAAATAAACATTTTAAAAAATTTTTAAAATTGGGCTTATTAGAAGAGAGAAATCTGGGAGATCAAAGGGACAACAAGCAAAACAACTCAGGCCTGACCTGAAGTTGATGCCACTTCTGTTTTATTTGTACAAGAGCTAATGAAAACTTGAGTTAGAACACAACCTCCAGTGGGGTCCCTGGGTGGCTCAGTTGGTTAAGGATCGGACTTTGGCCCAGGTTGTGATCTCATAGTGTGTGAGTTTGAGCCTCGCACTAGGCTCCGTGTTGGCAGTGCAGAGCCTCCTTGGGATTCTCTCTCTCTCTCTCTCTCTCTCCCTCTCTTCCTCCCTCCCTCTCTACCGCTGCCATGCTCTCTCTCTCAAAAATAGATACAATTTAAAACACAACAACACACGAACCCCACCTAATGGTTGCTCAGAACTATGGCACAACTAAGGAAGCGGAAGTTTGGCAGAATCTCCATCCCCACTGGGAGAGTCTGAACTTGCCGCCTCCCTGTCAGCTTCTCCAGAGTGAGTTTTCTAGGGCCCCCTGAACAAACAACCTTCCAAGAAATCCGGGATATCCTCATCCATCCGAATGTGCATTCCACAGACTGGCCCTCACCTCACTCCTCACTGTTACTAGACTGAAGAAAACACGTTATAACTGCTTTATGCTGTTTGCCCTTGTATTCCCAGCCTCCCCCCTCCTCCGCAAAATATCTTCTCCAAATACCATCTGTGGCAATTTTTCCATAATGCTGTGGCCACAATAGAGCCAGCCAGGGAAGTAGTTAAAAACACAGATTAGCAAGCTACATATTCTATTTTTATCCTGCCATCTATTTGCTACAAGAAGGATAGACCTTGAGGGCACTATGCTAAGTGAATAAATCAGAGGAAGACAAGCGCTGTATAATCTCACATAAATGTGGAATCTAAAAACAAAAACCATCAAACTCATAGAGAAAGAGATCCACTGACAGTGGGGACAGGGGCAGGAGAATTAGAGGCAAGTGGCCAAATGTATAAACTTCCAGTAACTAGATGAAGTACCAGGGATGGAACGGACACCTCGATGACGATGGGGAACACTACCGTATGGTGTACTTGAAAGTTGTTAAGAGGGCAAATCCTAAGAGCTCTCGTCACAAGGGAAATTTTTTTTTCTTTTTTTGCTTTCTCTTTATTGCATCTAAGAGATGATGGACTAGTCAGTTTACTGTGGTGATGATTCCACAACACATGTAAGCCAGACCACCGTGCAGTACACCGTAAACTTATACTATGCTGCATGTCAGTTAGATCATAACAAAACCACGTATTTTATTTATTTTATTTATTAAAACGTGTTTTCTAATGCTTATTTTTGAGAGACAGAGCGAATGCATGTGGGGGAGGGCCGAGAGAAGAGACACAGAATCTGAAGTATGCTCTGCACTGTTAGCACAGAACCCCACAGGGTGCTTGAATTCAGGAACCATGAAATCATGGTCTGAGCTGAAGATGTTCAAATGACTGAGCCAGTCAGGCGCTCCTAAAACTATATATTAAAGAAAAAAAAATTAATGATTATTTATTTTTGAGAGAGAGAGTGAGAATAAGTGGTAGAGGGCCAGAGAAAGAGAGGGAGACACAGAATCCAAAGCAGGCTCTAGGCTCTGAGCTATCAGCACAGAGCCTGATGTGGGGCTCAAACTCACAGACTGCGAGATCATGGCCTGAGCTGAAGTTGGACACTTAACCAACTGGGCCTCTCAGGCACCCCACAGTAGCTTTATTTATAATAGCCCCCAACTGGAAAAAACCCAGGAGTGCATTCATAGGCGGGTAGATAAACTGTGGTGTATTCATGTATGTTTTCTGCAATTTCCTTTATTTTTTTTTAAAGTAATCTCTACCCCCAATGTGTGAGGGGCTTGAACTCACAACCCTGAGATGAAGAGTTCACATGCTTTATGACTGAGCCAGCCAGGCGCCCCATTATTGCTTTAAAACAATAAAAAGCTTGGTTTCTAATGATTTTGTCTTGTGGAAATTTGCAGTGAAACAAAAAGGAAGCCAACTTATTTCTTACTGCTCCAAAATGTCCGTGTGCAATTCTTGTAAGTATTTGACTAGTATAACAAGGGTGTTCTTATTAATTATTATTAATAATAAGCATTATTGTCAGACACTTCATGAAATTCCTATGATGATAAAAATAATGGAAAGACACTATGAAATCTTACTGTTCAAATACAGTTAAGTACTGATTACAAGTACTTGGGTTAGACACTTTTTGTCAAGTAGGTTTTGATGTGAGAAACAAAGGTAAATGAAAAATTAAATTTCCTCACTGCCTACAGCCCATTGATATAAGTCCTTGAACTAGGCAGAGTGACCTTCCTCTAGGAGCTTAGCTGCCTGGACGACACTCTGCTCAAGGCAAAAGGCAACCTTAGCTCCACCCACCCCCCACCCCCGCCCCTAAGGATCCTGTAAGTCTACTTTAATATATACAAATTCCTCTGGAAACTTCTTTTATTTCTATACCCAAAATATATGTTAGCGATCATCCTCCAAGCATATGGCTCACTGATATAAATCAGAAGGGTCTCATGACTAAGATTTTTTTAGACAGTAATAAATGACCTTTTCGGAACAACACTTAGCTCCTTCAAGGTCCTGGAAAACTTTTTTTCCAAAATACCTTGAAAGCCTGTGCTGTCCCTAACCCCCTCCCAATTTGAAAGTATAGGAATGTCTGGGTGGCTCAGTCTGTTAAGCATCTGACTTCGGCTCAGGTCAAGAGAGAGTTCGAGCCCTATGTTAGGCTCTGTGCTGACACCTCAGAACCTGAAGCCTGCTTTAGATTCTGTATCTCCCTCTCTCTCTCCCCCACCCTCCCCTGCTCACGCTCTGTCTCTCTCTCTAAAAATAAATGAACATTAAAAAAATTTTTTTAAACCAAAAAAAAATTATACAAGTCACCTGTTAAAATTTTTTTAAATGTTTTATTTATTTCTGAGAGAGAGAGAGACAGCATGAGCAGGAGAGGGTCAGAGAGAGAGGGAGACACAGAATCCAAAACAGGCTCCAGGCTCTGAGCTAGCTGTCAGCACAGAGCCCAATGCAGGGCTCGAACCCACGAACCATGAGATCATGACCTGAGCTGAAGTCGGATGCTTAACCAACTGAGCCACCCAGGCGCCCCTACAAGTCTCTTGTTAAAACTCCAGTGTAGCTCTTCCTGCCCACAGGTCCTGCTTTAATAAAAGCACCTCTTTGCACCTTAGGCATCTCAAGAATGGTTTCTTGACCATCGGCTCTGAACCCCAACATCTTCTATATCAGGAATCACAGTGAAAACAAAAGAAAGTGATGTGTTGATATTTTATCCACAGATTAGTACTTTATGAAATTATATTTCATACAAAGGACTATTATACATATGTAAGAGAAAAAAAATTAGTGAAGGCTCCATCGAGAGAATACTATCAATGCTGTGAAAGCTTTGCTTTTGCCCAAATTTTCCTTTTACACCCATAAGTAACTACTATCCTAAATTCTATGTCTAGCATTCCCCTACTATTCTTTATAGTTTTACTATATATAAGAAACAGATTTGTTTATACCATTTTATTCATTTAGATTTTAATTTTTTAAATGTTTATTTATTTATTTAAAAAAAAAAAGAAAGAAAGTGTGTAGGCATGCATGTTCTTGGGGAAGGGCAGAGAGGGAGGAAGAGAGAGAAGCCCAGGCAGGCTCCATGAAGAGTCTTGCAGGTCTCCATCTCACGAACTGCGAGGTTATGACCTGAGTTGAAATCAAGAGTCAGATGCTTAACTGACTGAGCTACCCAGGGCCCCTTAGATTTTTATTTTATTTTATTTTATTTTATTTTATTTTATTTTATTTTATTTTATTTTAAAAAGAAATGGTAGTACATTCGTCGTACAACAAAAAGACAGCCACTGTGAATGTAGTAAATTTGTGAAAACTCAAGAAGTGTAGGTCATTTTATATATATACATCGAGGTCACTGCTGTCAGTGCAGAGCCCACTTCGGACCTTCTGTCCCCCTCTCTCTCTGTCTCTGCTCTGCTGTGCTCTTTCTCTCTCTCTCAAATTTTTATTTATATATTTTTTAGAGAGAGAGTGCATACACATGCACCCAAGCTGGGGAGGGGCAGAGAGAGAGAAAGAGAGAGACTCTCAAGCAGACTCCACATCCAGCATAGAGCAGGATGTGCAGGGCTTGGGCTCTCTCCCATGGCCTCGAGATCATGACCTGAGCCGAAATCTAGTCAGACACTTAACCGACTGAGCCTTCCAAGCGCCTGCTAACACTTCTATGTGAAAAACTTTTGGACATTTGCTGAATTCAGTTTCTCCCATGTATGCATTTTCCCTGATGAACAATGCACTACAGGTTATTATTGAAGATTTTGTCATATTTATTTAAAACACATTTTTAATGTTTATTATTGAGAGACAGAGTACGAGTGGGGAGGGGCAGAGAGAGGGAGGCACAGAATCTGAAGCAGGTTCCAGGCTCTGAACTGTCAGCACAGAGCCTGATGTGGGCTCAAACCCATGAACTGGGAGATCATGACCTGAGCTGAAGTAGGGTGCTTAACTGACGAAACCACTGAGCCGCCCCAGTTTGGTCATATTTATTTACTGCACTAGAGTTCTCATTTCAGCTCTCTACGAAAATAAACATCTGAGTGGAAGTTTCTCTTTAGTCACCATAAGAATTATCACTCATATGCCTTAAAGGCTCCCTCATTTTCCCCATATCCATCTGATTTCCTGCTATATGCCGTCTGTGGTGTCTACCGAAGGGTGACTTGACTCGAAAGGCTTGCACACACTCACTGCGTCTGCAGGGTCTCTCTCTTATACGTGACCTTTGATGCCTACTTGGACCAGGCTTCCAGGCGGACGTTTTCCCACGTTCCCTGCATCCACAGGGCTTTGCTCCTGCATGGGTCCTCCCCTGTATGATGAGAGGGGACTTACGGCTGAAGGCTTTCTGACAGTTACTGCCTTCACAGGGTGTCTCTCCTGGGTGGGTTCTTTGATGGACAGGGAGTTGTGCCTTCTGTGAGAAAACTTGCCCACAGCCACTGTGTCTGCAGGGTTTCTCTCCCACGTGTGCGCTCTGGTGTAGAGCGGGTGTTGATTTGGAACTGACGGCTTTCTGGCATTCATTACAGAGGGAAGTCTTCTCCCCTCTCCCCATTCTCCCTTCTCCCCATTACAGAGGGAAGTTACATCAGAACTCTCTGATGTAAAACGAGTTCTGACTGCTGCTCAAAGGCTTTCCGATGCTGACTGCAGTAGTAAGGTTACTCCCCAGTATGAATTCTCTGATAGAAAGTGAGCTCTGACTTCTCGATGAAAGCCTTCTAACACTCTTTACATGAAAAGGTTTCTTCTCCAGGGTGAGGTCTTTGGTGTTCAATGAGCTGTGACCTATGGATGACAGCTCTCTGACACTGACTGCATTCACTGGGCTTTCCTGTGGTTTGCATTTTGTGAGGTAAAATGAGACTAAACTTGAGAGAAAGTTCTTCCACATTCCTTACAGCCATAGGGTTTCTCATCTGTATGAGTTCTCTCATGCTTCACAAGATGTGGCTTAGTAATGAAGGTTTTCTGACATTCGTTACATTCATGGGGTTTCTCTCCTGGATGAGTTCTCGTATATAAAATACGCTCCACTTTCCGAATAAAAGCTTCCAGACATCCGTCATATTCATACTTTTTTTTCTCCTGTATGAATTCTCTGGTGTACCATGAGCTGTTATTTCTGGGAGAAAAATTTTCTGCATTCACTGTATCCATAGGGTTTCTGCCCTGTGTGACTTCTCTGGTAGAGAAGGAGTTATGGCATATCGTTAAAAGATCTTTGACATTTACTACCTTTACAAAATCTCATTTCTTTTTTTTTTAATGTTTTATTTATTTATTTTTGAGAAAGAGAGATGGAGAAAGAGCAGGGGAGGGGCAGAGAGAGAGAGAGAGAGAGAGAGGGAGACAGAATCCCAAACAGGCTCTGAGCTGTCAGTGCAGAGTCCAATGCGGGCTCCTTAGGTTTTCACTCATCCGCCTGGCTGTTATCCATTCCCGCAGATGGTCCTTACTGCTGACTTCCTCCTTTACAATCCATGGCAGGGATCCCTGCTCCAGCTGGAGGACTCTGCTAGTTGGGAAGCCTAATGATTTGATTATGGCTAAACATGGAGTCAAGAGCTTGGTCTTCAGAACCTCTGAAGAAAGAGGAAGCGGCTGTTTCAGAGTCAGCACCTCAGCAAAGTAAAAACCTTTTTTTAAAAAGTTTATTTATTTTTAGAGAGACAGAGACAGCACCAATGGGGGAGGGGCAAAAAGGGGGGGGTGAGAGAGGGTGAGAGAGAGAGAGAGAGAGAGAGAGAGAGAGAGAGAATCCCAAGCAGGCTCCACACTGCCAGTGCAAAGCCTAATGTGGGGCTCAAACCCATGAACCGTGAGGTGACAACCTGAGCTAAAACCAAGAGTCGGTGGACGCTTAACTGACTGAGCCACCCACGTGCCCTGTGAAACACTTTGCCTTGGGAGGTGAGAGTGTGCTCCCCTCACCACATTCAGACAGACACAAAGGTTCTACCATTTATAAATCCTTGTTCAAAGACATTAAATACCTCAGGGAACTTATAAATACCAGCAGTGAAGAAAGAAATGGCAACAGACTGGGGGTCACCATAGTCCTTGCCCACTGATCTGAGGTTGCTGTAAGCGTCCAGCATTACGTCCCAGTACAGCCTCCTGTGGACCACACCCAGCAGCTGCCAGTCCTCTGACATGAAGTGCACAGCCACATCCTTAAGTGACGGTGTTACCTCCAATGACACGTTCTTGTTCCAAGTGATTTTTCACTCAATGGTATGGGGAAAAAATGCACATGAATTTATTATGATCATTTTCACAATACATTATCGACCCAAGGTTTGGTGAATCTAATTTTGCCTTGTACCTAACGGAAGAAACTTAAAGCTCATTAAAAATATCCTGCCATTCAAAAGTCAACCCATGTAACTCACCACACTGACAGAATCAAGGATAAAAATTTTTTTTTTTTAGTTTATTTATTTACTTTTGAGAGAGACAGAATGAGCATGAGTTGGGCAGAGAGAGAGGGAAGAGAATCCCAAGCCGGCTCCGTGCTGTTAGTGCAGAGATCGATGTGCAGATCTCCCAAACTGCAAGCTCATAACCTGGGGTGATATCAAGAGTCACACACTTAACCAACTGAGCCACCCAGACGCCTCAAGGATAAAAATCTTATCATCAAGACAATGGATCCATGAAAAATTTGTCACACCAGTGAGCACACATATGTCAAAACTACTGAATGGTTCATTAAGATTCGTACAATTTGTTGTATATAAATTTTACTTCAAAGTAAACAAAAGTACTATAAACAAATATTAAACTCTAGTTAATAATATACATGCTGGAGTATTTAGGGGGAAGATGACTAATTTTTAAAAAATATTTTTTAAGCTTATTTATTTATTTTGAGAGACAGAGAGAGCAAGTTGGGGAGAGGCATAGAGAGAGACAAAAAGAATCCTAAGCAGGCTCCACAATGTCAGCCCAGAGCCCAATGCAAGGCTTGAACTCATGAACTGTGAGATCACGACCTGAGCTGAAACCAAGAGTCAGATGCTTAACCAAATAGGCTACCCAGGCGCCCCTAATGTTTGAAATTTACTTCAAAACATATTTAAAAATCAAGGGAGAAAGGGATGGCTAAATAAAAGAAAATCTTCTGATATTCTGAGACCCAATTTCTAACATGGCAGGGAGGTGGTTTCCTCATAAAAATGATAAGCAATCCTTGGGACACCAGCTCAGTGTCCTACAATTCAATTTAATTCTGACATTAGGTACCTGCACATAGCATCAGGTTCCACACTTTAAGGGGTCAGTCCCATAAGACTGCCTTTCCCCTCCCCCACTTCAGACGCCAGTCACAAGTCCAGATTGTCACCTGTACTGCTGACTGACTGGCTATAAATCAGAGGTTCCCAAAACTTCTACTTCAGGTTCAATTAATTTGCTAGAACAGCTGAAAGAACTCAGAGAAACATTTTACTTTCTAGATTAAGAGTTTACCATAAAAGGATACAACATGGGGAGAGCCAAGTGAAAGGGAGGCATAGGACCAGGTGTGGGAAGAGGACATGGAGCCTCCATAGGCCTCCAGGTGCACCCGCCCTCCCCAGTCCCTACGTGTCCATCAACCGGGAAGCTGTCCAAACACTCTCCTTTTGGGATTTTATGAAGCCTTCATTGCACGGGCACAACTGATTAAATCATTGGCCGCTGGCAACTGATTCAATCTCTTGCCCTTTTCCCATTCCTTTAGGTCAGGGGGTGTGACTGAAAGTTCCAGCCCTCTCATCACATGATTGATTTTCCTGGCAACCAGCCCTCATCCTTGGATGCTTCCAGAAGTCATGATTCACATAACAAAAGACACTGCTCTCAGTATTTAGGAAATTCCAAGGATTTGGGGAGCTATGAGCCATGAACTGTGGATAAGACCGAATATACACAAGAAATGTATTTTGGTCATCTGAGTGACCAAATGTATATTTCTTATGCATCATAATATCACATAGGTGATCAAGCAAGTGAAACACTAATTATAGGATTTAGTTAGTTGGTATGCAGGTGTTCATTGAAAAATTCTTTCAACTTTTCTGTACGTCTGAAATTTTTTGTAACAAAACATCAAAAGATCAAGGAATAAAGCACATAATAAAATTTACCACCCTTTAATGATGAAAACTCTTAGCAAATTAGGAATATAAGTAATCTGTCTTAATCTGAAAAAATAATATCCATAGGGGCACCTGGGTGGTTCAGTCATCTCACTCTTGCCTTTGGCTCAGGTCATAATCTCATGGTTTGTGAGATCGAGTCCCACAATGGGCTCCATGCTGACACTGCAGAGCCTGCTTGGTATTCTCTCCCTCTCTCTCTGCCCCTCACCCACTTGCACATGTGCACTCTCTCTAAAAAACAAAAACAACAGCATATAAAACCTGAAGCAAACATTACATTTAATGGTGAAATACTGAAATTTTTTACACTGAGGTAAGAATGAGGCAAGGATACCTATCACCATTTCTATTCAAATGGTACTGAAGACCCTAAATGCAACTGGGCAAGAAAAAGAAATGAGAGGCAAAAGAATTAAAAAGGAAGAAATTTATCATTCACAGAAGACATGATTTTGAAAGTAGAAAATCTGTGAGAATTATAAACTATTAGAATTCATAAATGAATTTCTCAAGGTCACTGACCATAAGATTAGTATTGATAAATCAACTGTATTTCAATAGTAGCCTACTGGTAGTCAACTACTAGAAAATGAAATTAAATAATAATCCATTCATAATAGTATCAAAACAGCAAATGCCTAGCAGTAATTCTTAAAAGGATGTGCAAGATCTCAATATTGAAAACCATAAAACTCTATTCAAACACATTAAAGATAATGTAAATAAATCCAAGAATACGCCATGAACCTAGACTAGAAAATTCTACTATATACAAATGTTGATTATTCCCCAAATTAATAGAGCTAATGCAATAAAACCAATATCCTAGCAGGTGTTTTGTGGAAACTGACAAGCTGATTCTAAAATTTATAAGAGCAGTGCCTGGGTGGCTCAGTTGGTTGAGCATCGGATTCTTTTTTTTTTTTTTTTTT
>NW_024081500.1:677360-679463 GCF_003009895.1 Hyaena hyaena | reverse complement strand
GTCTGTGACTCCCTCTCTCTCTGACCCTCCCCTGCTCACGCGCTCTCTCTCTCTCTCCCCTAGAAATAAATAAAACATTAAAAAAAAAAAAAAAAGTATGAGAAGAGGAGATGTGCCCCTTGGCTCCTGCTCTGTCTATGGCTGCTGCCGTGCTGTAGTCACAGAGTTGAGCAGTTGCAACAGAGACTACCTGGCCCACAAAAGCTTATTATTTTGCCCTTTACAGAAGTTTGCTGACCCCTTATCTAAGAAGCTAAGAGAAGCTATTAACTGAAAGAGGGAAACCGTGGAAGGAAGAGGCCTCAGGAGAGATTTGGAACTTGGTTTGGCAAACGGTAAGATGGACGCACCTGTAGAGATGTGCACCTCAGAGATGTCAAAGGGGCAGTGAGGTACAGGAGGTGATGCTTGGGGGAGAAGTGCAAGCTGGAGAAGGAAAGAGGAAGCCACTGGCATGAGTGCTGCTTAAACCGTGACACTGGACAAGAGCACTAAGGAGTAAGTACAGACACAAAAGATGTAGGGAATGAGCCCTGAAACGCTCTGAGGATTAAGTTAAGAGGGTGGGAGCCAAGAGAAATTAGAAAAAGTAGCTGAACCCTAGAAGTGGTCAATAAGGCAGAAACATCGAGAGGGCATGGCGTTCTGAGCACCAAATGACGGGAGTATTGCAACAAAGAAGGAAGTATCGATGTTAGATGCTGCTTGGAAGGTCCAGTAAAAACTGAGCATGGGATTTAACAACAGGAAGTCACTGAGGATCCTGATAGAACCACGTATGGAGGAAGGAGGGAAATTAAAAGCAACTGAAGTCGGTTCAAATAAGAGAGGGAGGAAGGACTGGTGATATGGAGTCTGGGCGATTTTTTTTTTTTTTTTTTTGATGAGGACCTCGTTGCCTATGTGACAGAAAGCATTTACTGTGAGGAACTGTCTAAATGGAAAATGTACTTCATAAAAATGCCCATTTCTCTTTTGATTATGGCCTCCATCCGGACTAGAGGAAAATCAGGACCCCGCTCTGGACCATACGGTTTACACAGCAATGATCCACGATCTGCATATGCACCTAGGCTCCACCTGGCTGTGTCTTAATCTTCTATCTTCTCTTCCATGCTTTTTCCCAGTGGACTATTATGTGCGTGTAGTGCTGCTCTCAAAATTGTGCACATTCTTAGAAATCTCAAATCCTTTGGAAATACAGCTCACCTGGGACTTGCTCAGTTTCAGCTGCTCTTGGGAAATGGTCACTGAGTCCAACATCTGCCCAAATGACTCTTCCAGCTCTTCTCTGAATCTTGCTAAGAGGCCTCTGGTCAAGAGAATCGTCAGGGACAAGACACTGTTTATTCAGAAACTCATGGAATCTGTCTTTTCCTGGAAAGTGAGACCTGTGGATTTAAGGGGAATATTTATGTTAGATGGCATATTAACTACAGGCCCTGAATCTCTACTTTTATTGTCGAGGCCTTATCCTCACATGTAACTCCAGGCAAGACTTTCTGGTGACTTTGATCAGGCTTCTGGGAACAAAAATACCCTTAAGTGTTTCGTTTAACCCAAAGGCTCTGGAAATACAATGTCCAAGGCTGAGATGCTATTAATATTAACAAGTACATCCTAAGGATACTCATGGATTGATGACTTTTCCACGTACTGTTACCAGACTCGAGTCCTTGGACCCAGCAACAATGGAAATGAGGCTGGACCCAGAATTTAAAAGCACAGGCGGGGCGCCTGGATGGCTTAGTCGGTTAAGCGTCCGACTTTCGCTTAGGTCATGATCTCGCGGTTCGTGGGTCTGAGCTGACTGCCAGCTCAGAGCCTGGAGCCTATTTCAGAGTCTGTATCTTTCTCTCTCTCTCTGACCCTCCCCTGTTCACGCTGTCTCTCTCTCTTAGAAATAAATTAAAAAAAAAGGGGCGCCTGGGTGGCTTAGTCGGTTAAGCGTCCGACTTTCGCTTAGGTCATGATCTCGCGGTTCGTGGGTTCGAGCCCCGTGTCGGGCTCTGTGCTGACAGCCAGCTCAGAGCCTGGAGCCTGTTTCAGTCTGTGACTCCCTCTCTCTCGGACCCTCCCCTGCTCACACTGTCTCTCTCTCTC